>NW_007245977.1:182602-221429 GCF_000164805.1 Carlito syrichta
GTTCTTGTACTAATACCAGGCTGTTTTGATTATTGTAGCTTTATAATAAAGTTTAAAGTCTGGGAGTGTGATCCCTTCTGCTTTGTTTTTTTCCTGAGGATTGTTTTGGCTATTCTTGGTCATTTATGTTTTCATATGAATTCCTGTATTGTTTTTCTAGATCTAAGAAAAATGTTGCTAGTAATTTGATGGGTATTGTGCTAAATCTTTAGATTGCCTTAAGTAGAATGGACATCTTAACAATGTCGATTCTTCCAATCCATGAACATGGAATATTTTTCCACTTGTTTGTGTCATCTTTGATTTCTTTGAGCAGTGTCTGGTAGTTTTCATTGTAAAAGTCTTTCACATCTCTGGTTAGGAAGATGCCAAGGTATTTCTTTTTCTTTTTTTTGTGGCTATTGTGAATGGAATTGTGCTTTTTATATGAGTTTCTGTTTATTATTGGTGTATAGAAATGTGATTGTCCTTTGCACATTTATTTTATGCCTGAGTCTTGGCCAAAGTCTTTTATCAGTGCAAGGAGGTTTTGACAGAATCTCTTGGGTTTTTAAGGTATACAATTATGTTATCTGCAAAGAGAGATAACTTGACTTCCTCTTTTCCTATGTGGATACCCCTGATTGCCTTCCTTTTTTTGATTGCTCTAGCTAGGGCTTTCAAAACTATATTGAACAGGAGGGGTGAGAGTGGGCATCCTTGTCTTGTTCCAATTTTCAGGAGAAATGGTTCCAATTTTTGTCTATTTAGCAGTGTGCTGGCTATAGGTTTCTCAGAGATGTCTCTTACTATTTTGAAGTATGTTCCACCTATGCCTAGATATTTGAGGGTTTTTATCAAGAAGGAGTGCTGGGTTTTACCAAAAACTTTTTCTGCATCTAATGATATAATCATGTGGTTTTTGCTTTTACATCTGTTGATGTATTTAATTACATTTATGGTCTTACGAATATTAAACCAGCCTTGCATCCTGGGGATGAAGCCTACTTGGTTGTCATGGCTGATTTTTGAGATGTGTTGTTGAATCTGGTTTGCTAGGATCTTGTTGAGAATTTTAGCATCTATGTTCATTAAAGATATTGGCCTGTAGTTCTCTTTCTTTGTTGGGTCTTTACTAATATGACATAGTTTTTAAAATTTAAGATTGCAATTAAGAGTTAAGAACAACTCAGTGCCATATGACATGTTCTCTCTGAAAACAATATTCCTCAATGGCTTTAGGTTGTAGTGGTATAGCAGCTGCTCATCTCATATGACCTAATCTGTGAGCCAAAACACAGAGTATAATAGGCTATTCCCAATATCTAGAAAGATTACTTTTATTGCTTTCATTTATTTTTTTTATGAATCCAGGTACTATTGACCTTATTGGTTCTTTTTCTCATATTTACTCCGTAAAAATATTCTAATAGTTAGATGTTTCTTTGAGTCTTAGTTATTGTATTTTTCTGATATATAAACCCTAAAACACTGAATCTCATTTGCTCACTCCTCAAAGGGAATATGTGTAGTGAAGACAGCTGGCCCTATTTAATCTTTACTTTCATAAGAAATTTATTAACTGAAGACATTAAGAAAATAACAAAATAACCTGTGTGAAAAATCTCAATAACTCTATAAAAGACTCCTAGAAGAACCTATTCAGTAAATGGTGCTAAGTAAGAAAACTGGCTGAAAACATGCAGAAGAATGCAACAGGACTCCTATTTGTCACCATACACAAAAATCTACTCTAAAATTGATCAAAGACATAAACATAAAACCTCAAATATTAAGACTCTCAGAAAATGTGGGAGGCACCCTTATGGAAATTGGAATAGGCAAGTAATTTCTGATTAAAACCCCCAAAGCCCATGCTATAAGAGATAAGATTGACAAGTGGGACCTCCTCAAACTGAAATCTTCTGCAAAGCAAAAGAAACCATCAAGATAGTGAGGAGACAGCACAAAATGGGAAAAAAATATTTGCCAACTGCATATCTGACAAAGGTCTAACATCCAGGATCTATAAGGAACTCAAATGTACCAAAAGGAAAAAAAACAAACAGTCCTATTAAAAAGTGAGCCAAAGACATGAATAGACACTTCTCAAAAAAGGACATACAAGCAGCCAACAGACACATGAAAAATTGTTTAGCCTCTCTAATCATCAGAAAAATGCAAATCAAAACCATGTTGAGATACCACCTAACTCCAGTAAGAATGACCATCACTAATAAAACAAAAAACAACCGATGCTGGCAAGGATGCAGAGGAAAGGAAACACTTCTACACTGATGGTGGGAATGCAAACTAATTCAACCTCTGTAGAAAACTATGTGGCAATTCCTAACGTAACTAGAAATTGGTCTTCCATGTGACCCACCAATCCCTTTCTGGGAATATACCCAGAGGAACTTAAATCACTCTACAAAAAAGATACCTGCACACACATGTTTATTTTAGCACTATTCACAATTGCAAAAACATGGAACCAGTCATGCTGCCCTTTGAAACTGGACTGGATTTTTAAAAATGTTGTTCATATACATGATGGAACATTACACCACCATAAGAAAGCACAAAATTATGGATGTTACAGCAACTTGGATGGATTTACAGTCTATCATACTCAGTGATTGATCACAAAAACAAAGAACGGAGTACCACATGCTCTTACCCACAAGTGAACCCTGAACTTTTACCATAATACAATAAGAAGGGGATTGGCAGTAGTGGGACACTGCTGAGAGAAGGGTGGCACATAACATCAATAAGTGTACCTGTTTCAAAGCAGGTGAAGTGGGGACAAAAGGGAGGCTCAAACTTTACCTGTATGATGACCACTTGTATACCTAAATCTGGATTGTACCCCACATGTTTAATTTTTTTCAAAAAATGCTTAAAGTACTCCTACAACTTTTGGGTTTGTTTATCATGGTGGTAGGATACAAAGTAAGCAGAAAAGAACGTCAGTAATATTTTCATATTCTACAAATGAACAATTAGAAATCCAGGGTAAAAACAAAATGCTACTTATAATATTTGCTAAAATCCTGAAGTTGTAAATATAAGTCTTAGATATAATTCTAAGAAAACATGTGCAGGATCTCTTGTAGTAGCTGAAAACTACAAAATATTCGTGAAATAAATTTTAAAAAGTACTTCAAAGGTGAGACACACCATGTTCATGGATTGGAAAATACAACAAAATAAAAATGTCAGTTCTCCCCAAATTGACCTATAGGTTTAATACAATTCCTATCAGAAATTTTTTTAGATATAGGTAAGCTAATTCTAAAATTTATGGAAAACTAAGGAATAAGAGTAGCTAAAAAAATTTGAAAAAAGAAGAACAAAGTTGGAGAAATTATACTACCTGATTTTTAACTTACTAAGTAGTTATAATAAATACACAGTGTAGCAGTGATTAAGGGTTGGACACATATATCAGTGGAACAGAATAAGAACTACACAATATGCTCAACTTATTTTGGCCTAAAATTCAAAGCAATTCAATAGAGAAAAAATGGCATTTTTAGCAAATGGTTTTGGAATAACTGGATATTCATAGACCCCCCCAAAAATGTATTTTTGAACTAAATACCTTACACAAAAATGAACTCTAAATAGAGTATAAATCTATATGTGACACCTGCACTTTTTAAATAACACATATGATAAGTAATTTTTAAAAGGTAAAGTGAATAATTCTTAGATGTAACACC
This sequence comes from Carlito syrichta, assembly GCF_000164805.1. Lineage (NCBI taxonomy): Eukaryota > Metazoa > Chordata > Mammalia > Primates > Tarsiidae > Carlito > Carlito syrichta. The sequence continues at coordinate 186,310 of NW_007245977.1, forward strand.
AAAAACATGATCCATAAATGAAAAAATATTAAAATTGACTTAAACATTAAAAATGTTTGCTCTGTTAAAGACATCGTTAAGAGAATAAAAAGACAAGCTGCAGTCTAGGAGAGGGTAGTTGCAATTCACTTATCCAACAACAGATTTTTAATCAGAATATATAAATAATGCTTTAAACACAACAGGGAGAATAAAATCTTGTTAGAAAGTACACTTCATCCTACAGTATATTTAGAGGGCAAATAAGTTACATTCAAAAAAATCTTACATCATTTGTTATTAGGGAAATACAAACTAAAGTCACAATGAGAGACTGACTAGTGCACTTTTTTTAAAGGTTTTTTAGAATTAAAAAAAAAAATTCTAGCACTAACAAGTGCTGATGCGAAGCAAGTGATTGTCTCATACATTGCTAGAGAAAATATAAAATGTTGCAGTCACATGGAAACCAGGTTAGTGTTTTTTGTATAAAGTTAAATATACACTCAACATGTGACCCAGCAATTACATTTCTGAGTATTTTCCATAGAGAAATATCACAATATGACACAAAGACCTGTGGATGAATGTTTATAGCACCTGCTTGTAAACTGAATGTTTATGTTTCTCCCAAATTCATATATTGAAATCCTAACCCCTAATGTGATTGTAAGATTAAGTCATTAGGGTGGAGTCCTCATGAACAGGATTAGTGCCCTTATAAGGGGATTATGAGAACAAGGCTTTCTCTTTCTGCCCGTGTGAGAGTTTACAGAAAAGTTGAAAGTTGCAACTGGTAAGACAACCCTCACTACAACCAATCATGCTGACATCCTAATCTTGAACTTTTGGCCTTTAGGTCTGTGAGAAATTTTTGTTTTTCAAGTCACCTAATCCATGATGTTTTGTTATAGCAATCTGAACCTACTAAGACATATCTTTATTTGCAACTTCAAAAAATTGAAAACAACTCAAATTTCCTTCAACAAAATGGATAAACTATATAGCACATCAATACAATGCGATACTACTCCATAGTTAAAAGAAAAAAGAAATTATTAGTAACAGCTAAAACTTAGATGAATCTCAATGGTATTGGGTTGAGGTGTTTATTTTAACTCTCAAAAGATTACATATTGTATGATTCCATTTATGTAATATTCATTAAGTGAAAAAATTCTAGTGAAAGAGCATCCCTAAACCAGTGTCAGGGTAGGGGAGAGTGTTACTACTAAACATTAACATGAGGGAATTTTTTGAGGGTGATGAAACTTTGTGTATCCTCACTGAGGCAATGGTTTACAAATCTATACATACGTTAAAATTTCATACAACAACAAAAAATGCCTGTAAAAACTGGCAAGATATGAAAAGGTCTGTAGTTTACAAGTGTTGTGCCAATGTTATTTTTAATTTTTCAACGTCCTATGGTTACACAAGATGTTATTACTGACAGAAACTAGACTGATACATTGGAATGTACTATTTTTATCACTTAAAACACAAGAAAAAAAGCAACCTGAATATTCTACTGGTTAGCATTTAACTCTTTCTGGTTTCTTTTTTTAATTCCTTGCTTCTATGAGATCATAAGCCACTGTGCCCCATGATCTCTCAGCAGTTCTCATCTTCCTGTGCTGTCATAGAGATTGTTTTTAAACTACACAAAAACGCTACTTTGAATTAAAATTCACTAGTAGCTAAACTAAAGGTGAGAACACTGCACCCTACCATTAGTGTCTCTTCCTTTGATAAATGATCATCTAATGTCTATTGTGTACATAATGCTATAGTATGAATAAAGCTGGAGAACCAAAGAAGTGGAATAAGGATACAAATTACTGTAATTCTAAACAGAAAGTCATTCTTGGCAAAGGAGAAGAATATATTGCAAAGTGGAAACAAAGTAATGACAGCTTTTAATTCAAATATTGGAGTTCTATCTAGAATTTCACTGAGGAAAAAGTGTCAACAAGTAAGAAATAGAAAAATATAAAAAGGCTAAAAACCATACAATATATAATGTCAATGAACTACACCCAAACTTTAAACATCCATTATTCTACACTCTGAATAAAATTAAATTGCGGAACAAACTTTTACAAACACTAACCTTTTTGTTTTTTCTTGGAAGAATGCATGAAATACACATGGGGAAGAAGACATTATGGATGGATGCAAGGAAGAGACAAAGCTAATAGTCTGCATTCATAAATAAGACACCACAGTCTGTTACCAAATTTCTTTGTTAAGGTGGGAAAGAAGCCATACCAATCTCTGCTAGATGCTGCAAAATGCCCTTCATATCTAATTTCATTTATTCTGCAAAGATCCCTAGGAAATTGGACCGGCAACAATAGAATTCACTTCTACCTCTCTTAAGTAACAGACTGTTGCTGGACAGTAAACACAGAAACCTGTACAGGCTGCTATCCCCTATGGACATATAACACAAACACCCAGACACCTCAACCCTAGCTGAGAATCTCCTCTCGCTCATTCCTTCATATCTGACCCACCCATTCGACCTACAAAGTCCAAGGGAGGAGCATCAAATCAGCCACTTCCAGGCTATGCCACTAAGTTCAGGACAAATGAAGGGATGTGAATCTTGTGTTGGCTTCTCTGCTTCCCTCCAAGATTCACAAGAACAAGTTCCTATCCATGGCATAGCAAAATGATAATTACCTATTGTTAGCACTATCGTTCAAATTTTACAGATGCAGGTTTCAAGGTTCTCAGAAGTAAAACTTGCCCCAGGTTTGCATAGCTAGTTTTAATGATTCTAGATTGTAGGCTATGAAACTTATTCTAAACACAAGACCCAGGGTCTTTCCATTATGATTTTCACTCCAGAGTTCTTACTTATCCCTCTGATGTGGTGCTTCTCAAATTCTCATCCTTTACATAATCCTCTTGTTTTCCCACATTAATTCTTTTGTTTTTACCATTTCCTTGCACACTGACCTGATTTCCAACTGCTAGTACTGCCTTCTTCCCATTTCTTTGTGAGTGGGATTTCTTAGCCCACCAGAGCCCACTTGACTTATGTTTAAGACAGACCAGAAGAGCAGTGGAAGAATCAGCCTCACAAGAGCACTCCTCAACCAATGACTGACAGGCTTTAGTGTATAAATAACCCAGCTTCCTTGCTCCTGCCATAGGTTGTTTTTTTAAATTGTGTCAAAATACACATAATATAAAATTTACCTCCCTAACCATTTTTAAGTGTACACTTCCAGTGTTTAGTGTATTCCTTATTGTGAAACCACACTCCAAAACCTTCATCTTACAAAATGGAAACTCTTGCCCAATAAACAGTAGCTGTCCACTCCTTCTTTCCCCACAGCTTTTAGCAACCTCCATTCTACTTTCTGTCTCTATAGTTTTGATAACTCTAAGTATCTCCTGTATGAGGAGTCATATAGTGTTTGTCTTTTTGTGACTGAATTATTTCACTTCATGTTCTTCCATGTTGTATCATGTACCATAATTTCCTCTCTTTTAAAGGCTGAATAATATTCAATCATACAAATGCACAACATTCTATTTATTCTATCTTCTGCTGCTGAACACATGGGTTGCTTCTACCTTTTTACTATTGTGAATTATGTCACCATGAACATTAGGTGTACAATTAACTGTTTGAATCCCTTCTTTCAAGTATTTTGGGGTATATAGCTAAAAGTAGAATTACTAGATCATATGGTGATTCCATTTTTAAATGTCTGAAGACCTTCCATACTGCTTTGTGTAGTGGCCGCACCATTTTTACCACTAACAATGCACAAGGGTTCCAATTTTGCCACATCCTTGCCTACACTTATTATTTTCTACCTTTTCTTTTTGTTTTTTGTAGTAGCCATCCTAATGGGTGGAGTGGTAGGTCTCATAGGATCACTTTAAGTGCATGTTCAACACTGACTCACAGACTTCTCCAGTAGGATAAGAGCTCTAACTGTCCACATTGTGACTTACATGATAACTTGCTTTATTGGTTTATTTTCCTTCCTTAGCATTCTTTCTCACTCCACTATGGTTGTTTTCTTGTATTACCTCTTAATCTACTTATATTAGAACTCTTACCTCAAGGTCAACTTCTGGGAATCTTGAACTAAGACACATGTTAAAAATTATTTCCTAAAGCTTATAGTATTTATTGACAACATCTATCTTGATCAAGAGATTAAGTTACTTTTCAGACTCAGTTTTATAAAGTTATTTTTCCTGCAGTATAGAGTCTGTAATTTCCTAATTAGTGCCATGAATATAACTTGCAGTCCTAAAGAAATACAAGATTCATTTTGCCTGGCCCATAAATAAGAAATGCCTTAGATGTCAGTATACTCAAGATTCTTAAAACTGTACAATGTCAGAAGTAAGACTCCTTGCTCAGAGATTTTTAGAGCAGTCACTTGAAGATGATGTTCCATTGGCCCAAAATGTTTCAGAGACTGTGCATGTTTAATCTGTGCAATATGTGAAATAAATTACTTGTACATCAATATTAAGACATTTCAAGTATGCTTATACTGCCAAGTTTATGGCTCTTGATACACAACTCTATTTATGATTTCTCTGATCACTTCTGTTAATTGAAAAGTGTCCGAAGTCTCCAAGGCAAGTTTTTTATTTTGAATGTTATCATATACGGTCCCATAGCTATGTCAATCACAACTTTACCAATACTTTGTCATGATATTGTAAATCCAGATTTCCTGTTTTTATATTAAGACAAATATTAAATTATTTTCCCAGAAAGATATACTAATTTTTTCTTATATAGACACTATCTAGTTAAACTATATATAATATATATATATTCAGTATAATTTGGATATAAACTATATCCAGTGTAGTTTGTTTAAACATAAGCAAACAGAAAGTTTTCAATAGCAATAAATGTTTGTAAACCATAAATTGATGTGAAACCTTCACCCAATTCATAATATTCCTCAACAGCATTTTGACATATTTGCTTAAATATATACCCAGTTAAGGAAAGCTGCTATCTTCTAAGGAAACTGGCTTTATTTTAGGGTATTTCTAATGGCTATAAATATTTGGGTTTGTCCCTTATCGTGTTGAAATATGCCTTCCTGAAACCTCCACTCTTTAATTAAGGGATTATTTTGTCTTACTCTGTTAAGGCTGCCTTAAAAGAGTAAGGAGATAAAATTCAGTGTTCTCGTATAATCAGGGAAACACTACCGCAAGTGTTTAAATCCCTTCACTTTTGGTACCCAGCAAGGGGAGAATGTTCCTTTCCATTGACCGACATCAAGTCTTCCCTCTCTAGTCCATCTGTAACATATAAGAAAATGATGGCAAATATGTGAATTCTAACCTTAACCAGAACCTTAATTGAATCAACAGAAGTAGAGGTAGGAGAGCAATTCAGGGTACAGGAAGGGGATGGTCAGCTTTCCAGCCTCAAAACATATGGCGATAGTTTCATTGAAAGTTCAAGACAGTATTTATTTCATAAAACAATATTGCCACAAAAGGCATGCAGGCTCAATTTTTAATACATGAACCCTAAATCCAGTATTTCAGATTTCCTCCTTTTTCTCTAATTTTCCTTCCTCAACACCACCCTCCTCAATGCTAATCCCTCCTCCTTGTTTATTTAAAAGACTTCTTGTTCTCCTTGAAAGCTGGGGCAGTATGATTGGAATGTTTTGATATACTACAGGCCCCTTGAAATAAATTAATTTCCTCACATTTTGACAACTGAGAGGTTGGAGGCAAGGGTTGGGGGGGAGCAATGGTTGGGTGGTGAGAGGTTAGGGTATAGCAGGGAATGAGAAGAGCGGGAGATTGGAGCTCCCTGGAGAGGTTTAGCCAGGGGAAGATAAATTACCCCTGTGCTTGGTGTTGAGAGAAATGGGTTGGGGGAGAGCCTGGTATCTGAGATGAGCACAAATGAGCATTAGGGAGGGTGAGGACTGGCCGTCAATCAGAGGGTTAAAAAAATAGAAAAAGAAAAAGGCAACCCCATTACCAGAAGTTGGAGAACTAGGAAATTAGAAGCCTCCCTCACCACCTCCCTCCCTGGGTTGCTTGGGACCATAATTATGCTTTGTTGCCTGTTTGTTTACTCCTGCAGAAGTATCTCCACCTGAGTTGGGCAGCGGTATTTCTCAAAAGCAAACATTCAAGAATTCTGGTGAAAAAGACTGAAAGAACAGCCTTTTCTTTCCCATCTCCCTTTCTTCCTTCCCCCCTCTCTCCCTGCCTTCATCCCTTCCTTCTTTTCTATCTCTTTCTATATGTATATACATATTCTTTTCTTTTTTCCTTCTTTCCCTCTATCTTTCCTTCCCTCCTTCCTTCCTTCCTCTCTTCCTTGTTGCAGTCTCTCTTGTGTACAGAGCCATTCATTCTTCCAAAACGTACTAAACAGTTACTCTGTGTGAGACTCTATGCTGATTATGATAAGAAAAACCAGACATCTAAGATGATATAGTTCAATTCTAAAGGTGTTGACTTATAAAGCCCTCTGCCAGATAGATGCTAGAGACTCTAGGTCTACAATGATGAACACAGCACTGATTGTGATCCCAAGAAACCTACTGTTATGTAGAGGCAAAGAGACATATTTTTATTCATTGGTTTAATCATTGAATCCCTAGGTGAAATGCTAGAACCATTGACTACTTTTTAATCTATAATATGCAGTATCATGTCTTGCCTGTAGCTGACATGTAGTAAATATCTAAAGATGAAAACAACTACATTTATTAGAACACCCGTGATATATTAGATATTTTACATGTTTTACTATTAATCCTTTCCCCAACCTTGCAAAAAAAAGATACAGTCAATCCCGTTTCATAGACAAGGAAAAGAGACACAGAGAGGTTAGGAAATTTGCCAATGTTAACCAGCACTAAGAGGTAAAATGACGATGCTGAGTCAGGTCTTCCTGATGCCAGTACAGACTATTTTCATACTCTACCATACCTTTTTTTGAAAAAATATGTGAATAAGAAACTACTGGGTATTATTTATTTCAAGTTGATGAAACTAAAACCTTTCTAATTTAAGAAAGAAACAATATTATCCTAATAGGTAGAAATCTAGGTTATAGCATATTTTACAAGACAGGAACCTTTACAAATAAATGCATAAATATAGCTGGCATATCCCATGTTACATCAGCCTGCAGTCTCCATGGAATGAAGTCTCAAATGTTAACTCTTCCAAAGGCTCCCACCTGCAAGATTGTAGGACCTCAGCACAATCCAGCTGAAATCTCTTTCTAATTATTTTTGGTCTCCATATTGCTTAGTAGGAGCTTATCTCTTATTCTTCTGTTTTGGTCCCTTTGTTATTCTTCTGTTTTGGTTCCCAGCACAAAGTTACTTGGGGTAGTAGTCATCATTAACATGGCACTTAGGTTAAGAATGTTGTGCTCCTGATGAGGGTGCTTCATCTCAGGGTCCCCTAAAATATGCTTCCAAAGGCTTATTTATCACTCCTACTATATGCCAATGGTGGATCACAAGGGAGGCTCTGCTCATGAATTCAGTCACTCATCACATGCTTCTACCACCACTTCAGCTGTGAGTAGAGAGCTTCTGGAGTTGCCATACCCTGCTGTTTTTTTTCTACGGTACACATACGCTGCATCCCAGGCGTAAATGAAGAGAATGCTTCACTCCTCAACTCTGCATGACTCTTTATGACATGGGCATAAAGAAAATGTGCTTATATGCAACCGATGTATTGCAAAACTTTTTATTCTTTTCCTAATCTGTATTTATGAATAGTAAATTCACAGACTCTGGGCTTGGGCCATGTTACTTACTTTGTCCAATATGATCATGCAAACTTGAATATAAGAAGAGACTTGAAAAAGTACTTTCAAGGCATCCTTTGACCATACTGCTAGAGAAGGATACATGTGAGATGGGGTAGTTGTTCCAGCCAAGATTTGCCACCACTGAACTGATCACCTGAGTCCCAGGGAGACCAGAACTGCCCTACCAAGAATAGATTGATTCAGCAGAACTGCCCATTTAAGTCATAGACTTGTGAAAAACAGCATACAGTTGGATAGTCACTGCATTTTGAACGAGTAATTTGTTATATAGTCTTAGCTAACTGATGTAGTATGAGTTTTCTCTCAGATTGCCTAGTGAAAACATAACTAAGCCCTGGCTACCAACATTTCTCTACAAAGGGTCAGAAATCACCTGACAAAGAAGCATGATTTTTCCATGATTTTTCCCTTTCTATCCTTTTATAGCCTCTCTTTTTCTCTTACCTTCTCCCTCAGAAATTTGCCTACAAAACTAGTCTGTGGTGCTATCAAGATTCAGATGACCCTGGCCATCTGCCCACTGTACCTTCTTCTCTTCCACCATATCTTCTCCTAGTCCCCTCTCTCTGCATTTACCAAGGTACTACCCTGCTCTCTCTTCTTTCAATAATAGGAAAAAAAAAAAACAACCACAAGCTTCTCATGTAAGTTAATTAATGAAAATAGATATCTATGGATTTAACCAATCTATCACTTTATTAGGTTTACATAGACAAGGCTAAATTTTCTTCAGACTAAGCAAGGATCTCACTACAGAAAAAAGAAACATATGTAAACGTAATTGATATAAAGTCTCCCTTCTGTATCCAAGGCTTCTGCATCCTCTAACTCAATCAAGCATGAGTCAAAAATATTTGAGAAACAAAACAATGGAAAGTTACAATACAAATAACACAAATAAGAAAACAATACTGTATAATAGCTATTTACATAACATTTGCATTGTATTAGGTATTATAAGTAATCTAGAGATGATGAAAAGTATACAGGAGGATGTGCTTAGGTTATATGTAAATACTACCCCATTTTGTTTAAGGAACTTGAGCATACGCGGATTCTGTTACCTCTGTGGAGTCCTGGAACAAATACCCCAAAGACATGGAGGGATGACTGTACACTATTATGTCTCTCTCTTTCTCTCTCTCTCTCTCTCTCTCTCTCTCTCTCTCTCTCTCTCACACACACACACACACACACACACACACACACACACACACACTTAGACGTGACTTATATGAATTACTTAGACTCCATAAGATTAAATCAACATGAAAAATAAAGGCAATTGTGAAGCGTGAAGTCAGTGAAGACTGCATTATGTAATAATACTTTGTAACCACCAAGGGTAGGTGTTATTACTTATTTTGGCTTCTATCATGCATGATAATCACATATATCCTTTCTTAATTGTAGCAGATTCGAAATTAGAAGGGCATGAATAGACAATGTTTTCATGCCTTCATTCTGCCTTATGATGTTGCCAAGAACACATGAAAACTTTTGATCTTCCAGGAAACCATCATTTTTACCTGGTGGAGGACCAGCCCCAGCCTTTCCAGGCCATCCTGGTGACATCATAGTAAATCAGTTCTATTAGTGTTTCTAATAGGCTTTTTATCTTTCATCTTCATCTCTGAAAACAGGTCCTCATTTAAAAAAATTTTTTATCCATGCTCTTACATAATACAATCATCAACATCAATGACAGTTTATCTTCCTTCTTCTCTTAACCAAAATAATAATAATAATAATAATAATAATAAATTATCTGAATTTGTGAGCAATACTTTGCTTGTGAAATACTTGACAAATGGCAACTATGAGCATGTGAATACAGTAAAAGGAGCAGTAGACAAGGTGTCAAGAGGTATAGATTCTAATCACAGCTCTATCTCCAACTTACTTTATGATCATGAACAAGTTACTTCAGGCTGAATTTTTGCCTTACTGTCTTTGAAATGCACAGCATTAAATGTTCTTTAGGACTCTACCTAGCCTCAAAAACTATATGAGTTAATTCTACGGTTCTCTATGTCACAAAGCTTGAAGTCCTACTGCTTGAGGGTCTAGATCTTGAACTCTCTCATTATGTTCCTAGTCAGGACACTTTGGTCTTTAGCTTGGTCCACTTCAATAAATTCCTATTTTGTTTTCCTGTTTTAACTCTTGTACTACTATAATTAATTTCCCACATAGATTCCAGAGTGATGTCTATAAACACAAATCAGATCATGTCCCTTTCTTTCATAAGCACTCCAATTGTTTTCCACTGACCTTACAGTAGAATCCAAACACCTACTAGGTTCAAATGGGCCCTAACCTACATCACTAACCTCAACTCCCACCAGTCTCCCAAGCTGATAGCTAGTAAGTAAACAGGAAATTCAGTCTTAAATTCACACGGAATTGGCTATCTCCAGTAACCCGAATGAGCCTGCAAGTGTATTCTTACCCAAGAGACTCAATGAGAAACACAGATCTGATGACACCTAGATCTTTGCATTGTAAGACCTTAAGCAGAACCCACTGAACTTTTTGTAAACCCAGCCAAACCAGACAAGACTTATGATCTATATGACTGTAAGATCATAATTTTTTAAGCCACTGGTAGGCTAGTAACTTTTTTTTTTACAACAGGATACTACTACAACAAATGACAGAGCTCCTCTGTAAAGACTCCATGAAGAAAGATAACCCAAAATTTCCTTCCATCTCGTGTAACTGCTTCTTCTCTCTTGGAATCTTTTATCCTACCTTTAAGTAACTAACAAATCCTAAAATTGAAATTGCTCCCAGCTCTGGATGAAATCTCAGCTGACATTATTTACCTGCCATTATGCATAAAACCATGTAATTGAGGATCCAGATGTAGCAAGTTAATTCTCCTGAAGTCTTGGGATCCATTCTTTGCGTCACACTTGAAGATGGTAGAGTAAGTCATTCCTGACATGAAAATGGGCCTGTAAATTATAAAAACAGAAGGAACTGGTAAGTATACTCAATGGTAGAAAGTTGAAAAGTTTCCTTTTAAGATCACAATTATGATAAGAATATTTATTCCTGCTACTTCTATTCAACATAGTATTGGAAGTCTTAGAGTAATTAGGCAAGAGAAAGAAATAAAAGTCATGCAAACTGAAAAGGACAAAGTTATATTTCTCCTGTTCATAGACAGCATGATCTTATATAAAGAAAACCCTAAACCTGCAAAATAATAAGACAAGCAAACAAGCAAACAAAAAAACTGTTAGAACTAATAAATGGATTTACTAAAGTTACAGAATATAAAATCAACATATAAAAATTAGTAGCATTTCTACACACTAACAATAAACTTTCCAAAAATGAAATCAAGAAAACAACGTCATTAACAATAGCTCCAAAAAGTAAAATAAAATTCTTAGGCATGAATTCAACTAAGGACACAAAAGACCTATACACTGAGAACTATCAAATGCTGATAAAAAAAAAAATTGAAGACAAAAGTATATGGGAAGACATTTCAACTTTATGTATTGGAAAAATTAATTTGTTTAAATGTCTACACTATCAAAAGTAATCCACAGGTTCAATGCAACCCCAATAAAAATGCCAGTGGCATTTTCCATAGAAATAAAAATAAAACAATCTTAAAATTCATTTAGAACCACAAGAAATCCTGAATAGCCAAAGCAATCTTGAGGGAAAAACAAAAAACTGGAGACATCATATTACCTGACTTCAAAATGTATTAAAAAGCTATAATAATAAAAATAGCATAGTACTGGCATAAAAACAGACACATAGACCAATGGAACAGAATAGAGTGCCCAGACATGAATATGCACATTTACGGCCATTTGGTTTTCAACAAAGGTGCCATAACACACAATGGAGAAAAGACAGTCTCTTCAACAAATGATACTGGGACAATTGGATATTCACATGCAGAAGAATGGAATTACTTGTGCTTCACACCATATACAAAAATCAACTCAAAATAGATTAAAGACATAAAATGTAAGACCTGAAATTGTAGGACTCCTTGAAGAAAACAGTGCAAAAGCTCCGTGGTATTGATCTGGGCAACACTTTGTAAAATATATAAACCCAAAAGCACACCCCACAAAAGCAAAAAAAGATAAATGAGATTACTTCAAGGTGAAAAATATTCTGCACAGCCAGGGAAACAAAGAGAGTGAAGAGACAATTTATGGAATGACAGAAACTATTTGCAAATCACGTGTCTGATAAGGAGTTAATGCCCAAAATATATAAGGAAATCAAACAACTTAATGGTAAGAAAATGAATAATCCCACTCCAATAGAAGAGATATACATTATAAATAATATATATTCTGTATGAATTAGAATATTCCTCCTCTCTAGTTCACATAGTGTAAAAACCACACATTGAGTTGCATATTTTCTATCCATCTTTAGCCTTTACTTTTAAAATCAAACACCTGGCTTAACATTTCATGGAGAAAAGGTTAAAAGTCCTTAACAATGAAAGCAAAATCAGGAAAAGCATTGTAAAATATAAAAGCACAGTATCTATATCACAGAAATTCTCTAAAATATCTATTTTTAATTGATTGTAAAGTAATACTATCAGTTGTCCAAATAAAACTATTTTATAATGAAAAAAAAAGGAAAAGAAAAGAAAAGAAAATGAATAATCCAGCAGAGAAATGGGTTAAGCACCTAAATTGCACTCTTCAAGCAAAGACATACAAATATCCACCAGGCATTTGAAAAAAAATGCTAAACATCACTGATGATTATCAGGGAAATGCAAATTAAAACCATAATTTAAAATGGCTATTATAAAGAAGATAAAAGATAATATGCATCGGAGAGGATATAGAGAAAACGGATCCCCTGCACACATTTGATGGAAATATAAATTAGTATAGCCATTACGGAAAACAGTATGAAGATTCCTTAAAAAGTTAAAACTGTAATATAACTACCAGCAATTTTTGGATATATATCCAAAGAAAAGGAAATTAGTACGTTGAAGAGATATCTGCACTGTCATGTCCACAATAGCCAAGACACGGGAATCAACTTAAGTATCCATCAATGGATGCATAGATAAAGAAAACATAAGAGATATACACAATGAAATACTGCTTATCCTTTAACAAGAAAGAAATTCTGTCATTTGCAGCAACATGGATGAACCTGGAGGTCATTATGTTAAGTGAAATAAGTTAGGCACAGAAAGACAAATACTGCACAATCTCATCAATATGTGGAACCTGAAAAAGCTGAACTCATAAAGTAGAAAGTAGAATGTTTGTAACCAGGGCCTGGAAGTAAGTGATCTTAAGGAGATGGGGGGGGGGGGGGGGGATGATACAAAATTTCAGTGAGGAGAAATAAGTTCAAGAAGTCTATTGCACAACATGGTGACCATAGTAAATAACACTGTATTGTGTTCTTAAAGGTTGCTAAGAGAATAGATTTTAAGTGTTCTCATAACAAAATTTATATGTGAGATAATGCATACATTAATTAGCTAGATTTAGCTATTCCATAATACATATTTCTAAGCAACAAGTGTGTGATAAATTTATACAAGCTTTATTTCTCAATTTAAAAATTAAGTAAAATAAATAAATAAATAAAAATTATTTCTGTTGTACAAAACTACAAAAGGCCTATGAGAAAGACTATATAAAGAGAACATGGTGCAGCTTTTCAGGAACTGCAGTACTTGCCTATTTCCATTTCTCTCTGTTTCAGACTCTGGATTTACATTGATTTAATCCTCCTGCCCATGTGCTGAAAAACGTATAGAAATTTCAGTTCTCATTTCATTCTCCAAATGAAAATCCTTCAGACTTCAGATGTGTCTGGGATGTGTCTTTCCTCAGTACTTGAAAAGGGATTTGTACAGAAAAATAAGAGTTCAAGCATGATATTAAAATCCTGTTTCATGTCCTGAGAAACATTTGCACTTCATTCATTCACATGAAAAAACATTAGTTCCTTCAAACATGCCAAAAGGAAAAGACAAACAGCCCTAGTAAAAAGTGGGCAAAAGACATGAATAGACACTTCTCAAAAGAAGACACACAGCTGCCAACAGACATGTAAAAAAGCGCTCAGCCTCACTAATCATCAAAGAAATGCAAATTAAAACCACGCTGAGATACCACCTAACTCAAATGAGGATGGCCATCATTAACAAAACAAAGAACAGATGCTGGTGAGGATGCAGAGTAAAGGGAATGCTTCTACACTGCTGATGGGAATGTAAGTTAGTTCAATCTCTATGGAAAACAGTGTGGCACTATCTAAAAGAACTAAAAATTGACTTTCCGTATGACCCAGTAATACCCCTACTGTGAATATACCCAGAACTCAAATCTTTCTACCAAAAAGATACTGGTATACACATGTTTATTGCAACACTATTCACAATAGCAAAAACATGGAACCAACCATGCTACCCATCGAAACTGGACTGGATAAAGAATAATGTGCTTCATAAATATAATGGAATATTACACAGCCATGAAGAAGGAGAAACAGATGGACTTCGCAGCAACTTGGATGGATTTAGAGTCTATAATACTCATGAATCTATCACAGAAACAAAGAACTGACTACTACATGTTCTCACTCATAAGTGGGCCCTGAACATTTACCATAATATTATAAGAAAGGAATTGGTAGTAGCAGGACACTGCCGGGTGGGGGGTGAGTGAGGAGCACATAATATCAATAAGGATACCTCATCTCAAACCAGGGGAAATAGGGACCAAAGGGAGTCCCAAACTTTACCTGTACAATGATCACTTGTATACCTAATCCTGAATTGTACCCCACATTTATAAAGTAAAAAAGAGAAAAAACAGTAGCTCCTTTCAAGCTAAATATAAACATTATAGAAATAAGATAAAATCCCCATGCTCTAGTAGCTTATAGGAAAATGACACAGATTTAGACTGTTATACTATCCCATGTCATTAGTGCTTCAGTAAAGCGCTCTCTAATGCAAAGGGAAAGGAAATAAATAGAAAAGGACAAGGGAGTGCTCCGTGTACAGTATGATTGTTTTTCAAGGAGCTTGGGGACAGAGAGACAAGTAGCCAATGAGGCTCAAAAGTTTTTCTGAGGCTATGCATGCCATACTAAGGAGCTTATGTTTTATTCTGAAATTTCTGTACATTGGAGCAGGGGTCCCCAATCCTCAGGCCACAGGCCAGTACCAGTTCACGGCCTGTTAGAAACCGTGCCTCACAGCATTACCTTGCATTACCACCTGTGCTCCACCTTTTGTCAGATCCGTGGTGGCATTAGATTCTCATAGAAGCACAAACCCTGTTGCAAATTGCACACGTGAGAGCTCTAGGTTGTGCACTCCTTATGAGATGCTAATGCCTAATGATCTGAGGTAGAGCTGAGGCAGTGATGCTAGAGCTGGGGAGCAGCTACAAATATAGATGAACATTAGCAGTGAGGTTTGACTGCACAGAGACCATAACAAATCAGTTGATTGCAGACTTATATTAAAACCCTATCAGTGAGTGGCAAGTGAGTTGATATACTTCAATTGTACAGCTGCATCTGGTGGCAGGCTTTATGTCAGAATCTAACACTTATTTTTGTCCACTTGTGGCCTTTCTATTATTTTATTTACGACTTCTGTCCAGGCCTCTTTCTTTTGTACGGTGAGTTGTATAATTATTTCATTATATATTACTATGTAATAATAATAGAAATAAAGTGCACAATAAATGTTATGTGCTTGGCTCATCCTAAAACTACCCCCCACCCACAAGTCCATGGAAAAACTTTCTTTCACGAAACTGGTCTCTGATACCAAAAAGGTTGGGGATTGCTGCATTAGAGGATATACTTAAGGAAGAAAAAGGAAATGATGATATTTTGGGGGGGAATGAATTATGATGATTATAATGCAGTGGGGTAAACCAATTTCCCATAACTTCTTAGCAACATCTACTTCAATGTGTGCAAAAATTGTTGTCCTCAGTATAATATATCCAGTGGGCTCCTCACCTGGCTACCTTATGTTAGCTATTATTCTTGCTTTCAAAGGATATATACACACACACACACATTTATATATATGCACACACATATATATGCATATGTCAATATATATATGATTTTAAAATAGTTCTACAGTACCTATGAACTCATATTTGTAGCAGCATTATTCACAATAGCAAAAAGTGGAAGCAACCCAAGTGTCTACTAGTGGATTAATGGATAAACAAAATGTGGCGTGTATGTGTATGTATATGTATGTATACACACACACACACACACACACGCATACATTGGAATATTATTCAGCCTTAAAAAAGGAAGGAAATTCTGACACAGGTTATAGCACGGATGAATCTTGAGGCCATTAGGCTAAGTGAAATAAGCCAGTCACACAAGGACAAATATTATATGATCCCACTTATATGAGATACCTAGACTAGCCAAACTCATAGAGACAAAAAGTAAAATAGTGGTATGGTGATGATGGTTGTACAACAATGCCAATGTACTTAATGACACAGAACTGTACACTTAAAATGGTTAAAATGGTAAATTCTAGGTTGTGCACATTTTATTACAATTAAATATGTACATACACACAGACAAATATATACATATATATAGCAAACAAGAGGCAAACTTTAAATCCAGTTCTGTCAGAGTCCTGGCATAGCACTTCATGCTACACAGTGTGTCAGTGATCAGGTGGCCACTGTCTTCATTACTTCTTCCTCTGGATTCTTTCCCAGCTGCATTTCTCCCCTTAGCATGCATTTCTCCCCTTAGGCTTGTTCTTTTTTGGCCTATATAAAACAGTGACCAGTTCCACTGCTCAAAACATTAAAATGACAAGGGAGTTTGTGAGGTCATTTAATATATCTTACAACTTGCTTTGTACCAAGAGACAAACCTGGGCCAATTCTTGTCCAGTTTGTTCTGCTGAATCAGAGAAATTCCATCTCTCTTACAGTGCGTGGTCACACCAATAGGGCCTCAGGTAGAAGGATGATCTGCCAGAAGTCTCTTTGTCTCTTGCCTTCTTCCTCATATTTGGCATGATACTAGCAGTCCAGGCATATCCAAAGAGAGAGAGAGAGGTCTGGCCTCCAAACTGAGCTACCCCAGAGACCTGAGCTGACCACTGTTAGTCAGAAGCCAGAGAGTATGTTTACTCTAGCATAGGACCTCAGGAATCTGGTGCCTGCTGCAATGGTACCAGAAGACAAAACACCTGGAAAATGGGAGGTGTTGTCAGAAACAAATGTAACAAAGTGCTAGAGAGAGGTAGCCCAAGTGGCCTGGATGCAAGGCCTGCTCCATGCTTTGGGGAAAATGCTCTTTACTTCTCTGAGCCACTGCAACCTTACTTGTTTTTCTTTCTTTCGTTTTTCAGACAAGGCCTTGCTATGTTGCCTAGGCTCATCTTGAACTCATAAACTCAAATGATCCTTCCACCGTAGTCTCCCAAAGTGCAGAGATTACAGGCATGAGCCACTGCACCCAACCCCACAGTAGGCTTGCTTGTCAAGTGAACACATTACTCTAGAGTTCTGATGCATAGTCAAAGGAATAACAAAATGTTGTGTATAATATGCTATAGGCGTCCCCAAATGTTAATCCTCCTCCTTGTGGCATGCTATCAGGAGGTAGTGCAGTTTTGCAATGATGTACTGATCTCTCCTTAATACCATCTATGCATCTCTCCTGCAAAAGATGGTACTGCCAGTCTTTTTTTCCCCCAAATTTGTCACCATCATATTAAATGCTTACTATATAAATTGTGATTATAAATATTAGATCTCACTCTAGCCTTTACTTCTGAAGTTTGGATTGCTTTTGATACTTCCCTCTGACTTCTTTCAAATTCATTTTCTCTTACAGGTTTCAGATCACACCTGAAGGCAGGATTGTTGCTGGAAGCTTGACTAGGGCTAGGTGACATTGAATGATGCTTTTGAGTCCCCTAGAGTTCTCCCTTTCCTTACTTATACCTAAGAGGGCTTACATTTCAGTTTTCATACTGCCCAATATTCTCAATTATCTGGTGAGGGGTTATATGTGAATAATAATAATAATTTGGATCCTTCACATGACTCCACCTCCACCTTGAAGATTTCTCTAAGTGGTTACTTTCTAGGATAACTTGAAATGCATTTTAAAAAGTGTTTATTTTATTGGGCAAAAAAGTATCAGTAGGTGATATTTGTTCCTCATTTGGCCACATAGAAAGGGACAGACTTCTAAGGATTTTAAATGCATACAGGTCCTTCGAGATCATTTGATTCCAAGGTGATAAACTTAAATGTCCACAAAAGCCAAGTGGGGAAGTAATGCCAATAAATAAGTAAATGCCAGTAAATAAGTAATGCCAGTCAGGAAAATGAACTGGAGAGAACTGACTTCATCTTCAGGCAAAGCTGCTATTGAAGTCCCAAGACTGACACTCTTTATGATTGTAGAAATGCGCTAATGTATTCAGCTTTCATACATTAGCAATTAATTTTTTAAAAATTAATGTTGACAGTAAATAATAGTATTTTAAGGAAATTGTGTCACAGCCCACGGTCTACCAGTTGGCAATTTCTGACTTTGTCCAAACCCCTCATTTTACAAAGATCTCAGACATAGACATGCATTGCCCAAAGTCACACCAAACAGTCCTGGCAGAATTGAAATGACAGCTCAGATCTGAGACTGATCCTGAGTCTTTCCACTATACCTTCAATTGCATGGCCTCAATGATTCTGTTTTCTATTTAGAAAGAAGAGGAAAGAACGAGGATGAAATGCACTTAGACTGAGGGAGTGAAAACAGGGGTAACCCCTGTGATGCAAAATTTGATACCTTTTTCAAAACTTCATCAACTCAGAATATTTCGATGAACAATTGTAATCTGCTGACCCTGTGCCATGAACTGAGGACTCCACGTGGAACGAAGGAGGAAGTCTTTGCTCTCATCACTGAGCTGCCTTCCGTTTCTTGAACTGCTCATTATATCACCTCCAGACATTTACACTACTCTTCCCATGATGGGAACAGGCTTCTCCTAACACAGCCTGGCTAAACCCTATTCATTCTTTAAGGCTCAGCTTATATTTCCCTTCTTTCAGGAAGCCTTCAGGGATGCACACACACACAAACACACACATGCTTACAGATCTGTATTAGATAACCCTCCTCTGAGACCCCTCAGTGCCTTGTACTTCCCTATTGAAACACTTCTCATAGGCATTCTAATAACCCTTGTTCCCACTGAACTCTGAGCTACACAGAGACACATACCATGTCTATCTTGTTCACCACTTACTCCCAGCACATTGCACAGTCTTAATAAATGTTTGTTGCAGTACCCTTCCTTCTAACAATGGCAGCCCAATACCATGAAACCTCCTCAGTACCAACCTTTGATAGATCCAGCACTGTCCCCACCCCTGATCTTCCAAGATTCTCCAAATTTGCCTCCACTAGGCCCTACTCCTTTTACCCAAATCTTCCTCCCACTCTTTTATTTCTCCTTTCAACCCATGCTTTAGTTCTGGAATCAGTCTGGCTTTATTAGGCCTGTGTTCTCTTTGAAGCTGTGGCTGCACATGGCCACACAAACCCTGGCATCTCGGCCTCCAATCATCAAGATCCTTGGTGACCTGACAGCAAAACATCTGGGCAACTGACTCATCTTGGTTTTCTTTTTATCCACATGGCTTGGCACGACTTCGGTACTGCCTGAAGGTCGGGCACTGAATCCCTGATGCCGTGACAATTTTTCTTTGGTCTCTTGAAATCATCAAGGGCTTGTATACAAGGGTAAGGCTTTTTTAATCAGAGAACAGCTGGTTGTGGTGGGAGATCTATCTGTTGCACCCACTATTAATTAGTAACATTTTAGAAAACAGAACAAGAAGAGGAAAGTTTATGACTGGGAGGGAAAATTGGAAGCCATATGTAAAAGCTGTGGGCAACGAATGTTGGGTTAACATGCCATGATTGAAGGACTTCCAGGTGAAAGACAAAGATTTCTTTTCTATAACTTTAAAGGATGAAGTCATGATTTGAGGTTTCAGAGAGAGGGGAGATTTTATACCTTATTTTTTCAAGAAAAAGAAAAAACTCAGAAGTTATTTTGTTGTTGTTATTTTTCAACACACGTTTATAAAATACCTATGTACATTGTGCCATTCCATTGCCAGGCATGGGATGAACAGTTATCAAACAGAGTTCTTGCCCTCAAGGAGATTATAGTCAAATGGGGTAAACCAATGCATAACCAGAAAATTATAATTATGCAATGGTTAAGTGCAATAATACACATAAACTTTGTGGGAGCAGAGGGACAGGGTACAACTTTGGGTTTTCAAATCTGATACTACCACTTACTGGTGAAGTGATCTTGAGCAAATCTCTTAACTTACTTAGTAGGATGGCACTGAATCCAAAGAATTTCATATAGGCACAAGCATTTTGTACACTGAAAGTTATCCTGTCAATGTTCATGTCCACCATTAAACTCTTCCGGATTTACATAGGACGATCTTGTAAGTTCATGAGCTCCCAGTCTTTGGAAATATTTAAGACAGCCAGGTTGCTTCCTGGATCAGAAATGTTTAAGAAAAAAAAAATCTACACTGCAGAGAGTTTTATATACTGAGAATCTCTTATTTACAGTGCCTTGTTTTAAATAAGACTAGTGAATTTGATTCTTGTTCTAGCACATAGAGAATTCATCAAAGTTAAGAAGTTAGCAGCCATGTGGCACTGAAGAATAATATACCTCTAACAATGGAATTGACATTGCCATCCCTCACCCTGTTCTGATTAAGAATAATTCAGTTTAGTCCACTAACAAACATGAGGTGTGAGTTCTCTTCTCATTTTCTGGTGGCACTTGATCTACTTTCAGAATTAATTTTTCCATAATTTTCCAGCCCTTCCTTCTGTCTCATCCCTCTGCCATCACCAAGTCTTGTTGATTCTACTTCATATTTTTATTAATCCTCAGGCATTTTCTTTGCTCAAGTTTCACCATCTACTATCTAGCCTTTAGTCCTGTCTCCTTACCTTCAGCATCCAAAAGAGTCCCTTCCTTAAACAATAACGGGATGATCCTCTAAAAATGAAAAACTTGTAAATTTTTAATATAGATAACAAGTCATTCATTGCCTCCCGCTGGCATCAAGATCAAGTCCAAGCTTTTGACCAGTGTACAAATTATGCTTTGGTCAGCAAAAGCAACTGCACTTTTGAAATTATCTGTCTGGATCGCTCTACAAGGCCTTTGCACGTGCTATTCCCTATGTCTAAACATGTCATCCTTCTTTCAGTCTGATTGAACTTGTGATTTCTTCCTCTTTGAAACTGTCCTAACTTGTGACCTCCTCACCTCTCCTATAAGTTAGAATTAACCCTTTATTCTTTGAGGTTCCACAAGACTGTATGTGCACTTCTATCAGAGCAATGTCAATGCTTTACTGCACTCATTTTTTATTTTACAAGATTGTCTTTTTTTCTAGACTGTGGAGTCTTTGAGGGCAAAGACTGAATTCTGGTTGCCTGACATACATTATTTATTAAATTAAGAAATTGAAATTGCCCACACCACCAATTGTTGTTAAAAAAAAAAAGTCAGCACATGTATATATTCACTCTTAAGTTCTTTCATGTTATAAGAAGATCCAAGCACTGAGGCATTGATCCAAAGAAAAAATCAAGCAAATTTCAAAATCCACACCTTTCTTCAAGCAGTTCACAATGCCCGGACAGGAGCCTGCTAATTAGACTATATAATTAGTGTCATCATGGAGATCTGAAAAATAATCATGTGAGGTGAGATTTTTTCCATTTTCCAGTACCATTTGGGGACATGGGAAGATAATTATCAGACACCATATCATGAACAAAGCATTTATTCAAGCAAGAGGTAGTCCTATTTATGTTTCTGTGGGACAAAGCACAGACTAAGAATGACGGGTTGATGTTGAACAAACTCTGCCATCAAGACTCAGCATGGGTCAGTAGCCAGCACTTCCATTCTCCTCTGTGGAAGTTGCTGACCATTGGCGGTCTGTCCACTTGGGACCTTATCGCCATGAAGAAGGAGGATTCAGGACCATATTCAGCCTTTGATGGGCCACCATCTGGAGCTGTCACATTTCTTCTCTCCAGATAATAAAGGTGTTGTTTGGAGCTTATTAACCCAGAAAAACAACAACAGCAACAACAAAGGTATATAATTACCCCAAGAATTTACCTGGGTGGAGCGGGAGTTGGAGTATGTATGCATAACTTTCTGGGAATGTGACAATTTATTGGGAAAGTGTGAAAGGCATGATAGTTACTCTTCAAGGACATGGAATACCAATAATAACAAGAACTTTAAAAGCAGCATTTTAATCTTTGTAACAATATTTCTTCTGTAGTGTAGAGATGTACAATTCCTTGGAACCACCTAGAACAGGGGACATCAATGGTGAGAGTCATGGCATTTCTAAAAATGTCATTATTATTATTGGACTTATTTGATGTCCTAATGAAGCTTCTAAACCTTAAAAGTGTTTCATTAGCATACTTCACCAAAAAGATTGAGATGAACTTGTGCTATCCACAGGAATTGTGAAAGAGTAGATTGGGCACTTGTATGAAACCCAGGAGAGCTTGTCCTAGCAAAGCTCAGGGTTAGTTGACGTTCCCTTCTATTCCTTCATTTTTCCATCTCTAAGATGGGGATAGGATCTATTATACAAGACAAATTTTTAGTTCTGCCTTTCTTGACATCTATATTATCAAATGCTGTATTAGCTCAGTTGCATATCTTTCAACAATGACACTATAATGGAATAGTGTAAGGAAATATTCAGATAAATTTCATTAGACATCAAAATTTTCATAGTGGTTGTGATTGGGGACAGATATTTCTGAATTCTATAACACTTATAAGTAAAGCTCTATATTATCTTTAATGAGGTCTGATATTTATTAAAGTATTGGTAATGCTCCTAAAAATAATGGCATTCAAGTCAAGGAGGCTGCAGAAAACACTTGTACAACTACGGTGACCATGAGGTATTAAATCAAGTACATTAATTGTACTTAAGTGAATCAGTTGCCATTATCACCTGAATCAGTACTCAGATTGTTAGCATTGATAATTAACAATATGAATAATTTCTGTGTAGCTTTTTATATGTCCAGGAAACTTTTAAATTCATTCATGGTATTTCACAGTGGGTAAGGAGAGCAAAGTACCCAGAATTGGGTTTTCATCTAACAGATACTAATAGTGTAATCTCAGTGCACAGTTGTTATAAAATTTATAGCATGATATCTGGCATAAAGAGAATGCTTGGTCAATGTGGGATGGCCATATGTGTGAGATTTAGGAGGTAGGCAGGAGGAGGAATGGTTAGATCCATGTTCTAAGTGGCTCATTTGTCAGGTCTGCTTTGGATTCCAGTTCTCTTTATTTCTGAGCCTCTGCTTTGTATCTATAATAATATGCTATGGAAGAAAGGAAGGAAGAAAGGAAAGTAGGGAGGGAGGGAGGGAGGGGCAGAGAGAGGGAGGAAGAAAAGAGGAAAATAAATGAAATCTTTGAATATGGTAGCTCTCTCATCACTAACCTTCTTGACTGTGGTTGGTTTCAAGTAAGCAGCCTTTTATTTTTCAGATCTGAATGTTAGTAACTATTGCAAAAAATTGATAGCCATTTTCAAACTAATATTTAGCCTCATTGGTAGCAGAATAAACAGCTAATCTTGTATTTATGGAAGAGTATAATGCTAAACCCTTCCATAAATCTTGTATTTATGGAAGAGTATATGCTAGTATAATGTGTGAGTGCCTAGGCAGAGCAGGGCATCTGGGAGTTGTATAAGTGGACAAATCAAGTACATTTGCTAAGGGGGTGTCTCAATTTCATTTCTGTTTGCCTGGCAGGGCAGACTCACATAATGTGGCACAGAGAAAATGACTACCAGAAATCCAGAGATACATATTTATTCACCGTTATCTTCCTTAGTCCCTGAGAAGTCTGAGATTTAGAAATAAGGAATGGAAGAAAGAAGGGAGGAAAAAGTGGAGGGAGGGAGGGAGGGAGAGAGGAAAAGGGAAAAGAAGAAAAAGAAAGAAAAGGAAAAAAAGAGAAAGTTTTAATGAAAATAAAGACTGTCATGCCCCCCCTCCCCACCAAGGAAATATAGACTGAGAATGAATGACTCCATTTGGATAGAATGGAATCCCTTGGAACAAATGTCTGTGGTTGGAATTGCTCCTGTAAAAGTTGTATAACTCTCTGTCTGTCATTCAGTGGGTTTTGAGTATTGACAGTGGCTAGGTGCAGTGTGAGATACACCTAACCCAGACAGCTTCATCTCTAAGCACGTACTCTGTGCCAGGCACCCTGCCAGGGGCTTTAGTGCACTATCTCAATCATGTCCCACAATAATGTTGAAAAGTAGGTAATTTTAAACCTATTTGCAGATGATGAAACGAAGACCAAGAGAGTGCTGAGGTAATTTGCCCAGGGGCTTGCGTATTGTAAGTGACAGAGCCAGGATTTAAACTGACAGTTCTTATACTCCAAATCCTATTTCTAAGACACAAACTTCTCCAGGTCTTCACATCCTGCTTGACCAGAGAGGATATTTATATAACCTCTTTGGGCAAACACTTCTTTGCTTATTGAATTATATCATTTTTATAACTGTTCCTTATGAAGTGCAAGAAACATTGTTATATCCATTTCTCAGTTGGTGAAACTGAGTTGCAAATGAATAGAGGATAACGATAGGACAGCTGCTCAGGCTTTCAAGAAAATTCTCCTCAGGAGTTGGCCTTGTGGTTGAGGTGGTATGGGTCTGTTTTCTCCTTTCTGATGGCTGATGAGAGAGGTATTAGTGTGTAGAGTAATTAAAAGCAAAATCTTAGTAGAAAAATGGTTTTGGCTGAAGACTTCACATAACCTCCAGTCAGTTAGGCTCTGCTGGTAAGCCTCAGGCTCCTCATTCAGAAAGTACAGCTTGGAATCATGCTTATTTCAAATGAGTGCTAAGAAGATTTGATGCTTTAAAGCTCAGTAGTGTGCCTTGACTTAGCAAGAAATATAGAAATTTTAGATATTTCACCATCATCATCATCACCACCACCATTATCAATTCTATTTCCAGCAGCTTGTGTAAACCTGTATTAGTCAGCCAAGATGGAGTAGACTCACAAATTAAGGGGTCCATGAGAAAAACAAGCTCACTACTTCTTTTCTGTTTCACCCTGAGTCACTTACTACATTTCCCTGAGCTTTGAGATCCTCACCTCTAAAGAGGAGCTAGTAAAAATTTTTGCTGTTTCACCCTCTTGCAGGAAGATCCTGATTTTCAAATGAGGTAATGAAAGAAAAAGCCTTTTTTTTTTTTGCAAACTCTAAAGTGGACTGGGTATATAAAGTGTTGCTAATCCACCTTTAGGTATTTTTAATAACGTAAATTCATGCATAAACATACTTCCATTTTGAAAATAAGAGACAAGCAACATAGACAAAGTAAAAATCCCCTAGACTCATTCTTGTTAGCTTGTCCTGGGCTTTCTCAATCTCTTCTTCAGAGGTCAGTCAGTGTGTACCATCCCAACTCCTGTTTCTATTATACTTGGTTTGCTATGTTTTTTTGTTCTTATTTAATATTTTGCTTTACCAATGAAATTGATGACAAAGTGGTTAAGAACCCTAACCACCTGAGTTTGAATTTTGTTTTGTTCATATTTTAACAATGCGAATAAGTTGCCTTTTCTCTCTGGATCAGTTTCTTCCTCTATAAAGTGAGGATACTAACACAGGAATTTTTGTGAGAATTTCATAAGTTAATGCAGCACTCAACACTTGATCTTCAACACATGTTCACTAGTATTTTTAGACAGGTGAGCTCAGGAAGATATGGGTCACATTTGAATTTCTGGCACTTACCCTAATGCCAGGTACCCAATGGGTGATTGATAAACATTTCTTAAATTAGTAAAAGAATGATACATTCATTTTCATCTAAGGATGCTGCTAAGGAGTGGGGAAAGTTTAGCTGAAAGACTATTAAAATGAAAATAGCTCACATTACTTGAGCATGTACTCTGTACCAGAGTACATATAAATAGTATATGTTAACTCATATAACCCTCATGGAAACCCTCAACAATTTATCTTATGATTACTTCCCTTATTTTTTTTTTTTTCTGTCTCCTACACATGGTCATACAGCCAGGATTCAGACCCATTCAGTGTATGCCCAGTATGGGCACTTTTCATTTCTCTCCAATCCTGCTTCTATACATAAGAGTTTGTTAACTGGCTTCTCATGAAGAAGCTGAATAACTCAAGCTGGTAACTCAAGCTAGTTTTCTTTCTGGGCTGACAGTGTTCACTCTCTGCACTCTGAATGGTGACTATCATGATACACAGGACATAAAAACATAAATCAATATTGCCTTTGAGAACAGATGCATGGAAGTGGTTCAAACAGTTTGAGAAAAGCATGGAGACCATTTGGTAGGTTGAAGCCTGGCTGGCTGAGTGAGGTTGTTGTCTGAGAACCACTTCTAACCTTAGAGCCTGTTTCACTTTAAGAGCTAGTCCACCATTCTACACTGTGTTAAATGGCAATATGGAATGATCCTAGAAGGCTGATGAGAATCTGGAAGAAATCCTAGGGGGTACATAGTCCAGGATCTTAGCAGGACTATCATTGGAATCAGGATGGTAACTATCAACTCTGTAAAAAAAAAAAAAAAAAAGGATGTAAAATTGTGTATAGTAAACATGAGGTGATGTTCAAAGTCATTCAACAATGTGTAGGTCACAGACATCAACCAATCAGAAAGAACATTGATCCTACAGACCAGAAAGAATAGTGGTACTAAAAAAACAGCTATATTAGGATTTATTGGTCGGCTATAAGATCAGGAGCTAAGTAGTTTTTTGCCTCCAAAATTCTGGCAGATTCTCAAAGGTGAATGTAAATGGTTTGTCTAAGGCAACACAGGAATTTAGTGGCAGAAGTGAGACCAGAGCCTGAAACGTTGATTCCTACTTGTCTAGTCTAGTCTATCCCATGGCCCTTGGTGAATACTGCAAGATGCAACTGTGAGCTGGTCGTTTCTTACTATGACACTGCATGTTAAGTGTAAATCTCTCTTTCTTCTTAGGGACACAACACATTCTTCAAATACTAGGACCATATTATTATTACTTAACTGTTTAAAATTAGTGCTTTTATTTATGGTACAAGTCATTCCAACATATGTATTCTTCCAGGATTGGATGATGTTCTTTCACAATGTTCATTGCAATAGTGTTACCCACGGACCTCACAGTGGAGAGCTGCCATTTCTCTGTATCAGTAAATTTAATCAGTAAATTTAAAGACTAGGTTGAGGCACTGCACAGTAAACCTCCAACTATCTGGAAGGAACTTTTAAGTGTTGCATTGTTGTAGTCTATCTTAAAGGTTGAGAATATGGGCTTTAGAGGCAGTCATACCTGATATTTTATTGTTACAAATTCATACAATGCTCTAAAGCTTCATTTCTCTTTTATAAATTGGAGATAGTCAAGTTATCTGCCTCTTAGGGCTACTGTAAAGATTAAATAATGTAATGTATAAAAGCTTACCTTATAAGAGCAAACTATAAATTTCAACTATTAGGAACAACAGCAATGATAGTAATTCAAGAGTGAAAAATCATGCCAGACAGCTAGTCAGACCATAGCAGGGGTTTGGACACATAACTGTTCACTGATAAGCAATTATTGATGGAATAAATGAATTATTATCATTTTCAATAACAGAGGCAGAATTTTAGCAGAAAGCATATTAGTTTGGAAAAGAGAAAACCAGAGCATTCTCAGTTTGGAATGGTTTGAATGTGTGCCTTTGGTACAGTCCTTTCTGCCCTGCGTATGTTTATCTGTAAAGTGAGAGTGCTAGATTAAGCACTATCTATTGGAAAAAAAAAAAAAAACCTACAGTGGGCTAGTGAGTCTCATACTAACATCATCCCCACATGTCATCTGTCTAGGGTTATGTCCACATGACAAGATAAGTAGCACTATAAGATGTGCATGATAATGCGGGCTTAATGGTTTGAGGAATAAAGTATGAGAAGATTGCAGAAGAGGGTTAATTTCGATTGGTTAGAGGTTAAGGGAGGCTTCTTGAATGAGTCAGGGCTTTTTTCAACTAGGTTTTAAAATTTTGAAGGATACAACCAGGCATGGAAGAAGCATGGCCTTATTAGTCACACATATCTAAGGGTTATGGAAGCCCCATGGAATCCACCAAATGTTCACTGAGCTCCTAGTTGGCATAAAACAGAGGGTAAAACCCATAAGGAGGTCATAAAAGATAAAATACTTAGGTCTCATCTTCAAGAAGCTAAAATGTCTAGTTTAGGGAAAAGAAAAACGGAGACATGAATCCAACAATACAGGAAAAATTTAAAAAAAAAAACTCAAGAATTCTCTAGGAGTTATTTGTTTTAATATTTAACCAAGAACAATGCTGTGAAGATGGTGACATTTGTATCAGATTTAGTTAAAAACACATAGATCAGGGATCTGATTTGAATATATGTCATCTAGCTAGGTAATTTAAGGTAAATTGCTTCCCTTTTCTGGATCTGAGTTTCCTCACCTTTTCTTTTTTTCTTTTTTATTGTTATTGTTTTGTTTTTAAATTAATTTTATTTTAAAGATGTGGGGTACAATTCAGGATTAGGCATACAAGTGGTCATCGTACTGATAAAGTTTGGGCTTCCCACAGACAGCAAAATCAACTTATTTGAGTTACTGTGAGAATATGGGTTGGGTCCATGCTTGGTACATGGAAGATGCTCATCAAGTAAGGTGATTCTTAGTTGCTATAGACTGAGTTCATCACAAAGCACTGCTGAATTAATTTCCCATGGAAAGGTCTTCACTGAAGAATGATTAATTGCATGCCTTCAATCTCAACTGATATAAAAAGTGGCCAATTAGATAGAAATTCTGCAATTCTAAAAAAAAGGAAGAAAAAAAAAACAGAGTTGAAAGCCTTGTCCACTATGCGACTCAAGGCCTCCTCTCAAGTAAACCACAAGATACATTTGTCCTGGAATTAAGCAGAAGGGGATATCAAATATTTAATGTTCCCCTCAACAAAACACGGCAAAATGTACTGAATGAAGAGAACACCCACCATTGCCCATTTCTGATTTATCACAAAGCTTCCTCCTCCAGGAGATTATGGAGATATTTTCCTGATTTCGAGTTAAAACAATAGCAAGATTAAAGATGGATTAGAGGCAGGCCAGCCGAGTAGTGAAGAATGTGGACTTTGGAGTCAGACAGACTTGGATTCAAATGTGTCATAGGATCCAACCCACTTTTTAAAAATAGCACTATTTTAAGCCTCATTTTTTGAAAATCTGCAAAATGGAGATAATAAAAAACTACAGATGATAGTTATAAGGATTAAATTAAATAATGTATGTAACCAGGATAGTCTCTGTCATAAGAAATTACAGAAAAATAGTCAAATTTTATACTTTTCTACAGATTTAAAAAAAAAGCATGCAGTGTCAATCAGTGGTCTTCACCTTCAACTAAAATTCTAACCTTAAGAAATGCCCTGAGACCTGAAATGAACGGGGCTCCTTTTACATAAGTTAAAGATTATGTTATTCCTAGTCTTAATCGTCAGGAAGAGTAAAAGAAGGCTTCAGTTGATTCTAGAGCCACACCCACTACTGGACATGAAAGATTCAAAAAATACAGAGAAAAATATTCTGAGCTTTCCATCAGCTGCAGTGGTCTCTGGCTCCTACCCCCTACTTCTACCTCAAGTAAACAATGTGATCACTAGTTGTCTTTCGATGTTACTCTGGACTCAGAACAGTATTATTATTATTATTATTACTTAAAGACTGGGTCTCATTCTGTTGCCCAGGGTGGAAGTGCAGTGGCGCTATCATAGTTCACTGTAACCTTGAACTACTCAGAACAGCAATTATTAAATCACAAAAATAACTTTTGTTTCAGAGGGATCTTGGAGTTGCTAAAACCTACTTTGGGCTGTAAGTTTAATTTTAATATGTTTTAAGAAGACAAAAAGATAGAAAACTGCTGAACAATTCAGATAAATTGAATTCAAAACTACCTGCTAGTCTTGTGAAAAGATGAAAGCTTACCATGGTATCTAACACATAGTGGGTGCTCAATACGGGGGAGTCATTGTGACTGCCAGCATGATTGTTATAACTGTCAATCTAGTAACTAGGTTAAATTATTACAATTGAACTGCTGTTGGGGAAGAAGTAAAGAAGCCAATGTTTATCCAACACCCACTGACATAAGCACTCGACACTGTGCAACATGATATCCACATCTTCTTAATCTCCCAGATAACCCCATGAAATATATAAAAGCGAAAAACGGGATTCAGAAGGCTAAGTGATTTCTCCTAACCCCCAGAGCTAGTACATATAGTGCTAGATCTAGATTGACTGGGTTCTCCACTATTTATTTAAACTCTCTAATTCAGAGGTGCTTTCTTTTTTGTTTGTTTCTTTTTTTTAAATGGGGTGATTATTAGACCTTCTCTGTAAGTTTATTAGTAGAATTAGATGGAATCGTTCCAATAAAAAAAACTTAAATATTTCTTGGAGCATAGTACATCCTCAATGAACTCAATGAATGTAAGCTGTTAGTATAATTGCTATTAAACAAAATAGGATTTGAAAAGCTAGGACAATTCAACTCTCAAGTTCTAGTGACTTTCACCTGAGTAGTCGATGAACTATAATCTTTCAGGGTGTTCACAGATGCATCATCTGGGAAAGCTGAGGCTAAGAAAACAAAGAAAGTAAATTAAATATTTATTAAGAACCTAATCTATTCATAGCACTCTGATTGGCACAACAGGAGAAATGAAAGCTATAATAATACATATAAGTATATACATTTTAATTCAGCCATGGTTGTAGGCAAGCAGACATATTCATAGTGCTGGACCAGGAAGTTGGGGAGGAACAAACATGAATGCAGCCATCTCTGATCCAAAGCGAAAGCATAGACAAGTCAATATGTAGTTAAGCATCATAGTTTGTTTTGGGGGTATGCTGGTAAAAATTCAGAGGAATTTCTATGAGAGCCCAGAGGAGGGAGCCCTTCAGACTGGTGGGGGGGGGATGCAGTTAGTGAAAGGTTCTCTGAGCAGGTGACAAAACTGACCCTTAAAGATCTTCACCCTTGAAGGGTTCTAATCTTGGAGGAAAGACATAAACAGGACACCATGAACAATGGAAGATCCTGTCTCACTGAGTTCCAGAGTCTGAGAGACAGATAATGCTTGCCTTAGAAATTCTAAGATGAGATTAATCTGTCTGACTTAGAGTAAGAAGTAGGACTATTCCAAAGAAAAGCTGACAAAAAAGCTTAGATGGCTGTAAAATTTAGATTTGTGGAAAGACAAAAGGGGGTACTTATTTATTGAGCACCTACTATGTCATGCAGCCCACTAATCTAACCCTCATGACAACTCCATGGTAAGGTCACTGAGACTCAGAGAAATTAAGCAACTTGCTGAGGGTCATAGAAACCCAGGTCAGGATGACTCCAAGATGTGTACTTTGAACTACCCTCACCCCTTCAAATTCTTCCCAATCTTTAGGGCTCGACTTTGATGTTACTCTCCTAACTTCCAGTAGAACCTTCTATTTTCCTGACAAAATACTTTGCTTTTAGTTATTACCAGACAAAATGAATGTTGAAGGAGTATATCCTATCTAAGGGTGAAGGAACAAAAGTACTTGTTAGGACAAAAATCTCCAGAAATTTAAGGAAGTCCCTGGAGAGTGGGATGAGTGGAAAGAAACTGACTGACTATGAGATGACAGACAGAAATTGTTGCCATACTATAATAATTGTGAGCATGATAATAATGCAAATTTGTAAGTGATCTTAGGAATATTTGACTCCTGTTTTGTTTTTCATTTTGCGTAAGAATAGAATGAGATCTAAAATTCCCACACAGAGAGGAACTCAGACTTGCAAATGATCAATTTTCTACTATAAACGATGGAAAAAGAGGGAAAATATCCATAAAAGGCCAAGGGATGGAATAAAACAGGGACAGCAGTATATAATACACCATTATATTATACATGAATAAATAAGAATGCCATGCATAGATCAATAATTAGGGTAGGTTATGAGCCAAGAGTTAAAATTCGTCTAATTCTATGCACTTAATTTAAAATAAGCAAATACATACATATATATGCATACATGCATACATAAAAAGAAGAATGGCTTCCAAGGCAGGTGGAACCAAATAGTTAATTAATGTTCAATGAACAGAAGAGTAAAAATTTTTGCCAAATGTTCCCAATGTATGTAGGGACTAAGGTCAGAGAGCTATAAAACATGAACCTCTTTGTCCGTCCCCTTTCCTACCTGCCACAGGACAAAAGTAACTTGGCCTCCTCAGTGTTTGTCGTTAAGAACCTCAGGAGCAACTTGTCCTTGACAAAAACAATAGAACAAGTGGTGTTTATAGACCATGTTTATAGTTTACAAAATATTATACACCAAAGAATATGTTGTCCTTAAAATAAATTTGTAAAGTACATGTTCCCATTTGAAGGTAAAGAAGTGGAAGGGTAGAGAAATGAAGTGACTCACTTAAGGGTAGAGCACTGATATGTGTTGGAGGGAGTGGGAAACGAGAACTTAAAAAAGTGTGTTCCCGCTCTTGCTCTGAGAATTGTTAAAATCCTAAATGTCTAAGAATATTCAAAACTATGGTATACAATGACTTAAAAGCCCCCAGGAAACTAAACAGTTTCCAAATGCCTTATTGCCATCCTTGAAGTAAATCAGAAGTCAGGATTCAACCTCTGTTGGGGAGGGAGGAGAATTTTGAATGATATAGTTTTTGTCACCCAAAATAGCTCTCTTTTTATTGAATGTCAACCTTTTACAGATGACCTGGTGTTGCAAAAAGTAAAAAATTTGCTTAAGCAAATTCTTTACCCATGGCATTGTGCACCCAAGATTTTATTTCTTCCAGCCAGTCTCTGGAAATATATCTAGGATACAGTGCAATTTTCATTTTATAACTGAAGACACTGGGTTCAGAAATTTTTGGTGTAGGACTATATGGCAAGTTCTTTTTAAATCAGGAATATCTGAATCTGGGATCCCCCGTTTTCAGGAGAGTGCCATAATCCTTACATACACCACATTCCAGCCTTGCTACAGGGGATGTTTGAGTTATTTGTTCATTCTACAAATCTTTATATTTTTGCCAATACATATTCTCCACCGGTTTTCTCTCTCCCTGAAGCCTGTAGCAATGTCCCTAGGTCTCAGGAAGGATCTGGAGCAGCCCTGAGGACAGGAGCGCATGGAGAAGAAAGTCACAATTTAGTGGAGCCAACGTCACCTCAGGCTTCCAGCATGCTATCCACATTGCAAATCTCGCACAGCATATTTTTATCACTACATTACTTGAACAGATTGGTCACTAATAATTTGTAATCTACGACAGTTAACGCATTTTGACTTATTAAACTCATGGAAAAAAATAAGAAGGAGAACTGTTTTGCCATAAGGGGGAGCTTTTGAGTTCCACAAAGAGGGGGAAAAAAGAGAAACATATATTACATATACGTCCCAGTTCAAAAGCAGATGTACAAAGCAGCATGTGGTCACATCCTTACCTGTGACTTGAACAATGTAAGAAGACCTGAATTGCTTAGGTTGAAAAAATTAGGCAAAGTAATATTTTTCTCTCTCATTTTTTTCATAAGAAACTATTTCTAACAACCATCAGGATATTTTTAAGAGTATTGGGGGAAATTCAGAGACCCAGTTGTGTTAGGTCTACAGCTTCTGAAAGGCAGATGCCCTGGAAAATGCCTTTTTTCTGTTTTCGTCTGATGATTCTGTGAGGACTTTGGAAACAACATTTGGGTTAAGCCAGCAGCACTGGGGGCTCAGGGAGGAGGAGGATGGTTTATCATTGCATAACTTGAAGAAATGCTGAGAGGGAAAAGGTGAAAGGGAAAAGGGACAGGGAAAACACGACAGAAGGGAAAGAAGGAGAGAGGAAGAGAGAGAGAAAGAGAGGAGGGAGGAAGCGGGGAGTAGAGAGAGAATAGGGTAGAGAAAGAGGGGAATGAGAGAAAGAGAGGGAGAGGGAGGGAGGAAGAGAAGGAAAGGGGGGGAGAGAGAGAGGTTTTTAAAAAAAATTTTAGAATCAAGTTTCAAGACTCTCTTTATATGCTATAGAAAAGGATGAGGTACACCAGCAAAGTGTAAAGGGGATCCTAAGAGAAGAGACAGATTTTTCTCCCGCTGAAGAAAAATAAATAAATAAATAAATAAGGGTGGGGGGGGGGGGTGAGGGAGGAAAAAAAAGCAAGCAAAACAAAACAAAAACAGGAATGCGTGTTTTGAGCAGGAATGAGGAGAGCTGGGAGGACCGTAAGGGGGTGTGTACAGGATTTCATTAAATTGTTACTTTAAGATTGTCTTCTTAAAAAAAAAAAAAAAAAAAAAGGAGGGGGTGGAGGAGCAGAGCGTAGGCAAGGAGGCAAACGGCAAAGTGGAGGAAGGCTGGGTAGCTCGGCCTCTCCAAACTGATTGATTAGTCATGATCCCCGCAGTTTTAACAGGGACTCATTCAATTGGGAAGGTGGAGCGCTTGGGAGCAGATTAGCATACGCTTGTTTACTCATCTTCTGAGGGATTTTTTCCCCCTCTTTCCTTTCATTTTGTGAAGAAGGAGGGAGGGGAGGGGGGACTGGGGGGGAGAAGGGGGCTGTGGCTTGTGTTATAAAGGACGCAAAAAATAAATAAATTAGAGCATCTTTTGGGGGGAGGGAATTCAGCGGATCAGTGTCTTAGAGGAGCTTTTTTTTTTTTTTTTAAGAGCGAGAAATCATATAAAATAAAATGAAATAAAACAAGGAGGAAGACAACCAGCTGTTAGAGGGGGGAAATAAGGTAGATAAAGGAGCGAGGAGAGAAATTAATTGCCAACCAGGAGGAGTTGGACTGTATTTTTCAAAGGTGGGGGGAGTGGAGCACACACCTTGAGGAGGAAAGCGAGAAAGAAAAGAAAAAAGCAAGTGGAAGGGGGGGCTCGCCTAAGAAGGGTGAAGAAGCGAAGAAAGTCGAGGCGCCGAGGCTCCCAAAGCTGGCAGCTCCGGGCGGCGGTGCAGGGGCGAAGGGGGGGCGGGGGGGACCGTCGGACATGCGGCTCTGGAGTTGGGTGCTGCGCCTGGGGCT
>NW_007245977.1:221895-291657 GCF_000164805.1 Carlito syrichta
CGCCGCACGGTCCCCGCGGCCCCAGGGGCGCGCGGGTGCCCAGGCGCGGGTGGCGGGCGGGTCTGGGGCTGGCGGGTGTGTCTGTGCCGGAGCAGCCCCGCGAGCGCCGCGGAGACGTCCGGGGCGAGCTGTGAGCCTCACTTTGCCACACCGGTGGAATGGGCGCAGTGGGAATGCGGCGCTGCCTGGTCCCGGGAGGAGCGCGGGGAGCACGCCTAGCGGCCCCGAGACCCTCCCTCGGTGAGGGCTGGTCCCCAGGGAGCCTAGTGCACGTAACTAGTGCTCATGATGGGCAGAGGTATTGTCTCCGTTCGAGATGAAGGGGAGACTGACCCAATTGGGATGCATGTGAAAGGGGACTAGGGGGCCCTTAATTTCTTTGACGTCTTAATGAGAGTAACCCCCCCCCCTTCATTGGGCCCCATTACTCTGAAAGACGGCAAGGACAAGGTTGTTATGATCGCCAGGACTCAGAAGTCCTCCAAATGCCCCAAAGTTACTCTCTGTTTGAAGTCTGCCTCTGGAATTCATCCCCCAGCCCCTTAAACCCTCCACCATCCCAGGCCCTCGCGTTTTAAGCCTATTGCTTGTCACTTAGGGCTGGGCGAGACCTTCCTAACGCACACCCCTCCAGGTTTCCCCAGACGCGACTGAAAAACGGGGCGCTTTTCGCATTTGGGACTTTTATGAGCCCGTAATGAATTTGAGTTCTCCCTCCTCACCCACCCTCTCTCCTTCGCTATTCCACGGCAAAGCCCATAGTGAAACCGGACACTTCGCGAGGGTTGCAAACCTTAGAAATGCTCCAACATCCCTGTTTCCCCTCTAAATGAATCTGTGGACATGTCTTTAATAAAACTGGGGAGCGGGTGGGGGGGCGCTGGAGGAGGGAAGGAAAGTTTTGCCTCTTCTGTCTGAGAGATTCCCTTCCTGCACAAACAATCTTGCCATGTCCTGGGACGTCTTAAAGTGAGAGTAGGGGTTCCCCCTTCGCTGCAGCCAGGAAACGTGTGGAGGCGTTTTGCGATCCCACCCCCTTACACACACACTTTCTTAGAAGCGAAAGCTCCGAGCTCTTCGGGCAGTTCTACTGCTTTTTGTCTTTCCTTGGCTTGGACTTTCGCAGTCGAAACGCCGGCTATCCTATTTACATGAAGTCCCCTTCAGAAGACCCAAACTCCGCTGCTGTACTAAGAATATGCCCCCCAAAACCCTGCGTTTCAGCTATTGAAGAAGAGCAATAGAGTGACTCGCCCCCCCACCTCACGGCCCACAACTGACGTCATCGCAAGCTATTTTTCCTTTTTTTTCCTCTAGAAGGAGAGGGAAACCGGGCTCATTCACTTTTAACTCCTGAGCCCCAGTCGCCCAGAGGGTCTAATACTGAGTAAAGGAGACGTTATTTATTATAATGATGACGGTGATAATTCAGGGCTGTGGTGTGTTTACTTCTTTTTCCAAACACATGAAACGCACAGCGCCTGCTGCTTGGAGATGATTTCTTAAAATGTATAGGTCTGATTTTTCTTAGTCTTTACCTGTCGTACCAGTGAGAGCCCAAGGAATAGTCAATGAAAAGGTAGTAAGTGCATTTTAAATATATGTGTATGTGTATATATGTGTATATCACCTGGGATTCCACAGGAGACTGTTTTATAAGTGTCTATAATTCAGACAAGAAGCCTCTCTTCACATGCATTCTCTTGAGCACTCATTCACTCTCTCACACAATGATTGTTGCAGTAAAATACTTTAATTGGATGGGGGACGTTAGGTTATTATGGCTTGTATAAAATGCCTGGCCCATTTTATGTGTGGAAATAACATTCCTCTCAAAACGAAAAAAAAAAAAAAGGCATTGCTGTCGTGTAGCACCAGAAAGCCGGGAGCTTTTCTCCCGAGAATTCTGGTGGATTTTTTTCCCTCCCTTAGTTGAGTCGGAGCCAGATTTGGCGGTGTGTAAACACCTGGCTCTGAGCCAGAAAAGACTCATTCTGCGTATCCTCCACATGGTACAGACTGTTGGACTCAAAAGAACCTGCTTCTCCTTGAATTAAAAAGCAAACAAACAGAGGTCCTTTGCAGAAGTACTTTTTCAGCTCCCTCCTTCATGTAAGTTTGAGCTGGGGGAGGCAGGACCGAGGTGGGCAGCAAGTATCCAAGGATCGGGTGCTATAAAGCTCATCTTTTTGCTGCGACCTCAGGTGCCCAGTTTGCTGCCTGACCTCTGCTAGCTTTCTCTGGCTGGGCATCGCCACTTTCCTAGGAATCCCTGGTCACCTATCTTGAGAGAGCAGTCATCGCTCAGCAGGGACCGCGCTGCTATTTCAGGCTGAGGGTTGCTGCCTTGCTGTCAGGCCAGGCTGCCTTACATCACTCTTTGCTGCAGGATTCAATTGGGTTTCGTAAAGGTCTAATTTTACGGTGCTGTTAACCGGGTCTGTCGTCTGGCAGAGGCAGGCCTTGCTGCTCTTGGTAGGCGGGCTATGCTCCCAGATCCGCCCGGGATGCTATTTCTGCCCCTGTTCAAACTTCACTGACACCAGTTCAGACAGGCGCTCCAGAGACGGGCGAGGGGGGGGGGGGGGAGGGAAGGGAGCAGTTTGCTTCTAAAGCTCAGAAAACATGCTTTTTATTTTTCTGAGAGGAAAGGAGGGAAAAATATATTAATAAATAAAAAAGGAAAGGCATATGCAGGCAAAATCAAAGCCAAAGTTAGAAAGTGCCTGTGTGCAGGATTCTCTGGAGGGCCCACCAAAGATGGATGGCCTTTAGGGTTGAAGAATTCCTTTAAGGCTATTGGAACAAGGGTCCTCAGAGGTTACCCAAGCCAGTTCTTCTTTTGGCAGAATGGGGAGGAAGAGACACACAGAGGGGAGAGGTGTGTGCTGAATGTCACAGCTCCTCAGCAGCAGGAACTAGGATTTAATCCCTGGCATCCCGGCATCCAGGCCTTGCCCCCTACACTGCTGAGTTCTCATAAACACCGTCACCTCTCACCCCACACAGACACAGCCTTCACCCAGGCACAGCCTTCAGCCTTCATGCATAGCAATTTGGGCTCCCTTTAAGTGTATGGGGGAGGGGGTTGTTTCTGACACATCCCTTTGCTTTGTACCATACTAGGCAGAATTCAGACTCCTATTCCTCATTCTCAAGTGCCTCCCCCCACCCCTAGAGTTTTAAAGAAATAAAAAGAAAACAATAGACTCAATTTGCTCTGTGGAGCAGAAGCCCTGAGCAGCAGTTAATCTTGTTAAAGTTTCTCCCGACCTGTTAGATAAGTGAAATGTGGACCCCACAAGTACTGGCCTCCTCCTACTCCATCCTACTCCCCTTCCCTTAGTGATTTAGAATTCCTGCTCAGAAGGAGAAAGGGATCCACCTGAATCCCATCCAATACCTCAGCTTGGCAGCCTTTTTCCTTTTGTTCAAAAGGTTGGACTGGATTGAGTTTGCTGGTTACTCCCAAGTGTCTTTTTTTCAACTCCCTTCTGTAGACCCCACTTCCTACTACCCACTCAACCCTCAAAGAACAGTGCCCACATCTTCCCACTTTAAAATTGCTGTAACAACAAAGGCTGGTTTTTAAGGAGTCCATGAACCAATATGCCTCTTTCCTGACATCTGCAGTCCTGCCTGAGGTCTAGAATAATGCAACGGTTAGAACTCAGTTATAGTAGCCACATTACCTAAGTGCGAATCCACCTCTGCCCCTAACTAGCTGTGTGGCCTTGAACAAGCTGGTTGACTCCTCTGGGCTTCGTTGAGGATGTCACGAGTGCTTATTTCATAAATGATGTGAATGTTAAGTGAACTTATGTATAGAAAGTGCATAGAATTGGACTTGGTGTATAGTGTGATCTCAGTCTTGAGGCCCCTTAAAGGCAGGAAGGAAATTGACTTTACTTGGGTGCCTCCAAGGTGCCAAGCACTGTTCTGGGCACTTGCCTTGTGCTTGCAGGCTCTGCCCTTACCACCACCCTGAGAGGTAGGTATCATTACTCCTACTTTACAAAAGAGGAATCAGTCTCAGAGAGTTGAAATGACTTGATCCAAAGTCCTCCATGTCCTCAGGTGGACAAGAGCCCAGATGTGAACTCAAGTCCTAAGTGCCTGTTTCCTCTGTCAGCAGTCTTTTTGGAGAGAGAAGAAATGACTCACATTCTCTTTCCTTTATCCATCTACAGAACGTTTCCATTCCTTTTTGCATCTCTATGTGCCGACTATATACTACAGATTGAAAAGGATGAGAAATGGGTGTACATCTCATCTGAATCCCTGGATTGACCTAGCAGATCTTTTTTCTTCTTCTTCTTCTTCACATCAAATTATCAGATAGATCAGGCTTGGGATTTATCATACCAATTAATTTCTGTGTGATTTGAGTCAAATCACTGCATCTCTCTATTTCTTAGTTTTCTCATCTGTAAAGCAAGCATTACAATATTAGGATATTTCAATGAAACAAACATTTAAAAAGCACCTAACATGGTGTCAACTCCTATTAGGGACTCAGTCAAGGGTAGTGAGATCTAGGAAATATCCACATCTGCCTTTTCCAGTTTGCTATCTTGACTTTCAGAAATTGGGGTCTATTTATACTTTCGTAGAGCTTTCCCTCCTGAGTTGCTGGGGAATCTCTCTAGAGTTCATAATGTATCTTGAAAAACAAGTATACTTCTTCAGATTCCTTCCTCTCACTTTGATCTCCTTTTCTTTGACATGCTAGGATGACCCTTTGGCAATAAGAGCTGAAGGAGGTCCCAAACCACTAGGACTTATAAATAGGAAAACCAGTTAGCATCAAGGGATAGCATGTACCCTAAGGAATGGAAGTTGCACAGCAGTTACAGATCTGTCATGTGCCCCTTGCTCCTTCCCTAAGTGCTCCCCAGATTTTCACTTTTCCTTGAGCTGTCATTCAGTGAAGAAATAGAAGTGAGAGGCTGTGAAACCTAGGAAAATGCCTCCCAATTTTCACTGTTCAGAGGAAGGCAAACTTGAGGCCCAGAGACGTGGAACTGAGGAGTGTGGGTTATGTATGGTCAGCCTGGCCATGGTCTTGGTGGTCCTCTGGGTCAAGCAGCTCACTGGACAACAGGAAAACTGAGGACCGGGGTCATATAGAATTAGACTATATTCGCCAGCTGCCTCCTCTCAAAGGGGCCTGAGAGATCATTTGGGACAGTAGCTCCTATTCCTGGCTGAACTTGGACTCACCAACTTTTTTTAAAAAAGCTTCTGTTCGGACTACACCCCAGGGATTCTGATATAATGTGCCTGGAGTTTATCTGGAAACTAGTGTTTTCAAAGGATCACCAGTGAGAAGAATCTTCCAGTCTTATGTCTTGTTCTGCAAGTGAAGAAACTGAGGACCAAAGGGGAAGTGACATTCCCTGATGACTGAGCTGGTTAGTGGCTGAGCCTTTAGAGAATTTCAGCTGTCCCAACTCTGAAGGACTTCCTTCCCTCCTAAATCTCCCTGCTCACTCCAACCCCTGGTTGCCGTGGGCCCTGACATTCCATTTGTCCAGAGCCATTCCTGTGTGTTAAGTTATGCCTTCTTCTGATGCCTCCTTTAACACTCCTATCAAGGGAGGAGAATCACACAATGGGTTCTCTGCACCTGATATCAAATGAATCTCTTGGAATGTTTGACAGGGGAGCCTCTCTGAGCAAGAATAAGAAGTGTAAAAAAAAGGAAAGCTTGGCTCTGAGGCATTCAACATTCTTCCCTGGGCTGGTCCTGGATGAAGTGTGTGTTCCTATAATTTCAAAACCCCCTCAGCTGAGATCATTCTCAAACAAGCACTGACTGCAGGTGAGAAAGAGAGAAGATCCGCAGGTACCACAGACAAGAGGACTTCCTCTGTGGTTAGCGTATACCTTATCTACCTATAGTCAAGGACTCAGGTATCCAGCAAGCACCTTTATTGCTCCTCACTTAGCTGCACCTTCTGTAGAATTTAATACCCTTTTTCTCAGTGTTCCCCTGTATTCCTTCTTAACTGTGCTGAGATCTCTGCTTCATGTCTTGATGCAGTTAATGGAAATGCTTAACTGATTCTGATTCTGACACCAACAACTGAGAACTGACTTATAACTTTTGGCCCCCTGATTTGTTTGAAGACCTGGAATTGGGCATCAAGAGGTCAGAGTTCAGGTCCTGGCTTGGCTTCCTCTAAGCTGTGTGACCCGTGGCCTGTGAATTAACCATGGGGGCCCAGGGTTTTAGGTGTGGTTACACTCAATGTCCTCATCTCAAGGGGTTATCATACCATGGTTAGGAAAAGCCAAGAAATGAGAGGGCTGAGAGGTTCGTACAATCAAGGTCATTCCTGGAAAGGTGCCTTTATGTTCATCTTTCACACTGCAGATGATAAATAGTGATCAAGTTAACAAAGCTGTTCCTACCTAGGACCTCGCTGGAATCCTTTGATGTTGAGACTTCACAAATCAGCCAAATGCTACCACTTACCGCTATATGACCTTGACAATTTATCGCTCCTCTTTGAACCTCAGTGTTCTCATGATATAAAAGAAGGGCCTAGAGTAGAACAGGAACTTTAAGACTGTGCCCTACAATCTTGGGGAGCCACTAGAGAGAGGTTGGAGGGCAGCACTCTGCTTCTCCCCATCTTCCCTTCTTCCTTTTAGCTTATTCTGCTTAAATTATGTGATTCCACAACATTTCATTTGAAGGAATATGTTCCTTGGCTAGAGTCTGAATAGACATGGACTGACATTAAGGAGTTATTGTTAAGTTTAGTAGTTGTGGAAATGGTATTGAACTTATGGGATTTTTTTGGATGTTGTTAAAAATCCTAATATTTTAGTAATTTTATTTGTTTGTTTATTCAGAAAAATAATATTGGGTGCTCCAGAGGGCAGTGGTAGGCAAAAGAAGATTGGCAAACTGATAATAATTATTTATTTTTTCTGAGCTTTTGTGTATGCTCGAAGATTTCCATAATAAAAAGGGAA
Organism: Carlito syrichta; assembly: GCF_000164805.1. Lineage (NCBI taxonomy): Eukaryota > Metazoa > Chordata > Mammalia > Primates > Tarsiidae > Carlito > Carlito syrichta. The sequence goes on from NW_007245977.1 coordinate 228,883, forward strand.
AAAATATATAAAAGCATTTGAGAGCCACAAGAGGAGGTGAAGTCTCAGATCCCTGCGTGTTCTGTGAGCTGATAAGTTAGCAAATACAAAGATCACCACTCAGAGATGGTTAGGGACTCTCCCAAGGTCACTGAACGATTACTTGAAAGTCACGACACAGTCCAGGCTTCAGACATGAGGAGTCCCCTCTCACTTCCTCTCTGTACACATGCAAAATCAGGTGAAGATGATTATCTGGTGAGAACTGGAGGGGAATAAAATTAAAGAGGGAAGACTTAAGAGGGGCGTATAGATGGGGCAAGTGGAAACTTGCTGGGCAACAAGAAGCTTTTGAGTGAGGAAATTCTTTGCTGTATGGGACTGCCACACATATTTCAACATGTTTAGCATCTTTGGTCCTGTATATAATAATTCTATAAGATCTGCTGGTCATTGTGACAATCCAAAACATATTGTGACAATATACACACACACACACTGAAAATTTACACATACATACCCTTCATTCTCACTTTTCTGGATCCTTTTTTTCTCTCCATCTCCAATGGCCCAGATAGCAGTTCCAGAGCTTTCCAGAGCCCTGGGGGAGTGACCTGCAGAAGGATGTGTTTACTGAGGAAGTATTTTGCCACGGCTGATCCTATGACTCAGGAGTCTGCCTGCCTGAGTTTGATTTCCTGACTGTTGCACCTGCTAGCTGCATGACTTTGGGCAAGTTACTTGATAGCTGTAAGCTTCACGTTTCTCATATATAAAGTGTAGATAATTCTAGCTCCTACTTCATAGGGTTGTTTTGAAGATTAGCTGGGTTTCTATGTGGAAAATGCTTAGTAATAGAATCTAGACCATGGGGTAACCCAGTAAATGTTAATTCATATCAGTACTACATGTGGTCAGCTCTCACCACACGTTATTTCTAATACTCTCAGTAACTCTAAAAGTTAGACATACTTATCACCTTTGGCAAAGCCAGGAATTGCCTTTCCCTCCCTTATAATTCATGAACAATTTATTCCTGTGTTTGTAACAGCAAAAAATATTTAAAAATAAAATGAGAGGCAAACAAAAGAAACACTTTTTTGTGGCATTTTACAAAACAACACACGCTCATTGTAAAGAAAAAAAAAGAAGTCTAAGAAATACAGATTTTAAAAAGGGGCAGAGTAAAATTTGTCCATTTCTTGCCTAAGCATTCAACCAGTATTTTTTTTTTTGAGTTTCTGCTATGTACTGGGTCCAGTTTTAGACCCTAAGTACAAAGCAGTGATATTCCCATCCTCAGAAAGTTTATATTCTAAGCAGAGTGTAGATGAGATGGAGGTGGAGACAGACTACAAACAAATAAGCACATGTATTATATAACGTTAGATGAATGTTTATAAAGAAAAATAAAGTTGAGAGGGAGTCTAGGAAATATGTGAAAGTAGAATGCAGAAGGAGTGAGATTTGACTAAGGTGGTCGGGGAGACTGTCATGAGAAGTAGCATCGCAGAAGAGACCTACGAACAGGTCCAAGGCTATCTAGAGAAGTCACGGTGTATTGTAGGAGGAAGAGCATATACTTGAGCTAGACAATGTCAGCTGTAGGCCAGTGAAGCCAGTAACTTGCTGTGTGACTTTGGGTAAGTCATTTTCCCTCTTGGGACCAATTTTCTTCATCTGAAAAATGAAGTAGTATGGGATTTATCTACCCTGGACCTAGAGACCCTTCTAGCAGAGACTTCCTAGGATTATGCTATCCTAATCAGGACTGTCCTTAGACAAAACTGTGAATCTGGCAGTAGTTTAGTTATCTTCCTCTTTGGGTGTATTTTCCTCCACTAGGTGGTGCCTGTGTTTGTCACCCTCAGGGGCCATGTGCCCACACACTTTCTCCTTCCTCCCCCCAGCAGCACTGGAGGAAACAAAGACATGGTAAATCTCCTTTTTAATGTACCACTGACTGATAACAACTTAGAATGTCACTCTTCCATGAATAGATACACTTTGATGACCGCCTAAAAAGCTTTGTGCCAAAAAGCAAAATAACAATGGTAGATTATCAAAGACTGACTGAAGACATTATTTAGAGAATATTGTTACTTCCTGATAGCTGGAAGTCATCTCATCAATAATGCAACTAATTATAGCCACCATAAATATTCAGAAAACTCACTGAGTGACTTTCCCAATCATCATTTACTGGGGAAATGTTAGAATACCCAAATTGTATAATTCATTACTATATAAAGGCAATTCCAGACAAATTCCTGACCTTGGAGCGGACCACTGACCTTTTAGTCTTGCTTATCATTTGAATCAGATAATTTAATGAATTAAAATTCTAAAACTTTAGAGTCTGTAGCTACTTTCCAGCCTATTTTCCTTCAAGGAGTTCCCAGGATTGTTATTCATGAAGTGCACCCTTCTTCCTCTTATCTTCCTCTCTCTTTTCTCTCTTCTTTCTTCTCATAGCCACCACTTTTATTTGACCATTTATATTTTGCCCCAAACAAAAGAGGCACAATGTATTTGTTTCCCAGTATTATTTGCCACAAATCTTGGGTCTATAGAGCCTGAAAGAGTGGAAGAGGTGATCCTGTTTTGTTTTTAGAAAACCGGTAACGTCTCAGGTTCCAGCACATTTGCAGAAAACAGAGACCAAAAATCTCAGCAGTCACAGGTTGGGATATCTAAGTATGTGAATAGGGGCAACAAACATGTGACTAAATGCAAGAAACCTGGCCTAACTGTTTGTCTGTAGGAAGTTGGGTCTAACCTGTGCCTGTTGTCCCTGTAGTCAAGAAGACATTTCTATGTCTGTCCAATATTCGTCCTTCCTTAATTCTTGTTACTCTCTGTACATGATAGACGAGTGGGCAGAATACAACCAGAGGGGTCATATTTTTTATAAAGGGGACTATTTCCTCCAATTTTTTTTTTTTTGAGTTGGAGTCTCACTCGGTCACCCAGACTGGAGTGCAGTGGCCGCTCCCGGCTACCGCAGCCTCGACCTGCTGGGCTCCAGCGATCCTTCCACCTCAGCCTTCCATTCCTCCAATATTATTGGAGATCTTTCAGGTATAAAAGCTGATGAGAGAATAGAGAAGGTAATCATAACAGACCAATCAGGAAAAAGACAGCCTTGTTCTAAGAGATGCAAGGCACATAGACAGAAAACCTAAGAAACAAATAAAGGCTGAAATCAATTTTGTGAAGTAAAATTCATATAAGTTCAAAAAACTAAGATGTGTGAAAGTTAGAAGAGTTCATCTAAACTATTCATTTCATAGGTGAGGAACTGAGGGTTGGTGAGGAAAATGGCTTGTCCAAGTCAGTGACCATGCAGGGCAAGGTTCTTTGTCTTCTAAGTCTTAAACCAGGGCTAGGTACATTTGTATGCCAACTTCACATCCTTTCCCATAGATTAATTACCACCTCTCTACTGATGACCACTATTTGTCACCACACTCTACTGTGCTCAGATTCACAGAGCCAGCTGTCTACTGGAAATGTCAGTGTGTACTACAAACTCAACATGTCCAAGACAGAATCACCTTTCCTCTTAAATTCTGTGCATCCTCTTCTTGGTTGATGTCGCTCACTCTAGATACATCATTCACTATATTCAATCAGCCATCAATTCCTGTCTGTCCTTCTTCTTGATTTTTTATAGCGAATATCTCCTCTCCTTAGCTTAAGTTTCTTCATTTCTTGCTACGATAATTTCCCTAGTATTGTAGTGCCCATTTCTCTGAAACTCAACTCCTGTACCCCTTTCAACCTATCCTCCTCTGATAGACCTTTCTGAAATGCAAATATGGTTGTGTCACCCCTAGCTAAACGATCTTCAATAAAATCTGAATTGCTTGACGTTCCCCTAAATACATCAGATGTTTTTTAACATCACTTCCTTTATTTGATTTTATATCCTATATTCTTGAGTACCATTCTATAGAACGCATATGCCTTTACAGGATTCCGCTCAAGGTTCCTCTCTTCTGAGCAGCCCTCCCTGACTCCTCTCAAAAATATTATTTGTTTTCTACTTCCCTTATCCATCTGTCCCCACTATGCCTTCTGCACACTTTTATCAGGACACCTGGAATTATCACACTTAATTTTGTGTATATTTGGGATCTTATCCATCTCTGCTTCTCTAGTACCTGGTGCAGTACTTGCCATGTAGAGGACTATATGTATTTTTGTTTAATGAATGGATGACTGGATAAGAGAACCAGCTGAATATCTAATGATTCTGGGAGAAAAAGCTCAGGAACCTCAGGCATGTTGCATTACGTAACCAAAGCACATGACCTAGCATGTGCGTCACAGTCAGAAACATTACACAGTGGTTAACTCTATTTCCCCTTGGGCAAAGAAGTCAAAAGGGAGAAGAAATCTGGTCTTCCAAAACAGGAAGGGGAGTGGTGGAGAGATAGGGGAGTAGTATATTTAAGGGCCTCCTCAGTTTACATTGTGGCCCTTCTAATCCAAGCCACATTTTGGCCTTAGTCTTCCCCTCTCAGCCCCTGACCTGTTTGCAAAGCATATGTTTTGTGTGTGCACTGCTGCACTTAATTCTAAACTTTGCTCTCCTCTCAGATTTCCAACTCTCCCCTTTATCAGTGTTACTGGGCCTCGAGTGTCCTGGCAGTCATATCTACTACTTGGGTTTTCATTCATTTCCCTCCTTTCTGATAGGGGGCTTTCCATCTGTTTCTCTTGATCTTGTGAGACCTTGCAGTGACCTCAGGATCTGGAATCCTCTATCAGCTGTTTACATACCCTTGGAGGAGAAGATGCATTCTTAGCAGTAATGATAGTAATAAAAGCAGCTAGCTTGTAATGAGTACTTACTATGTGCTGCCACTAGGCTGAGTACTACACTTTGAACCCTCTGAAATTGGGCTAGAGAGTTATATGACTTGCTGAAATAACCAAGGCTAATGTGTGGTGGAACTGGAATTCTAATCCAGGACAGTTTAATTTTCTCTCTCTCCATTTGCAGAGCCTGCCACAATGCTCGGGATACTGTAGTTATTCAGTAAATTTTCCAATGGAGTCACATTGTCTTTCTCTGACAAGTGTCCTGATGGACTCTAAGTCAAATCTGGGAAGTGTATAGGTGGCTATGATGAATGAACTATGGAAGCAGAAGAATGACTCTGGAGTAACAAGGCTGATTTGTAATGTGGCTGCCACTGTAGCTGATTAAACCTTGGTAGAGTCAGTATCTCAGGATGACTCCTTTACAGAAGAGGCCCTATTAGACTCATTAGGTCTGCTAAAAACAAGCAGATATAATACCTTGACCTTCCCTTTCCCAAATTCTAAAGCTAGAATGACATTATACTCTGCTCTATCAAATTTGCTCAGTTTAGAGTTGGAGAAACTGAAGTCCATAGAAGTTACCTTGTTAAGTTAAGCTGAGTAAGGTTAAGCAGCAAATTGGCAGCAAAACTGAAACTAAAAATCAGGGCTCTTGACTCCCAAATCAGTGCTCTTTGCACTGGATCACTGTGTTTTCCCTTACAGTGTGGGATGATAGTTATAGCTTTGGGATCACATTACAAAGCACCATATACATGTTCAGTAACTTTTCTCAGGAACTTCTTATGTGCCACAACTTTGTCCTAGGCATTTTGTGAGTTTCAATAGGAAATGAAAGTTTATTAGGATATGTAAATATACCTTCCTTTCTTCCTTCTCTCCATCCATCCATGTAATATACAGTTGTGGAGCAATATTTATATATTATACATTAAGCTAAGAGATGAAAAATTAAAAGAAGAACAAAGCATTTCTATCCCTTGAGGACCTCCTTGTCCTAGTGGCAGAAGCAGACAGTAAACAGATACATGGCATCATGGTAACTGCTATAACTAAGCAATTAATAGTGTCCCGGGGAAACACAGAGGCAGAAACACTGTGTTGTGGAACACCCATGTTTATCATGGGAGCTAGAAAGTACTCTGAGATTTCAAAGGCATAAGAGTTCTCTTCCACCTGGAAAGATTAGGGAATTGTTCATGAAGTAGGTGGCATGTGTATATATGTACAGTGTGTACCTTGCCTTGTATGTGGGTGTATAGTCATATATGTCATTTTAAACATATAACTATAAATCAAATAACAACAGTCAACACTTCTTGATTCGCACCTCAGCTGTATTCACTGACTTAGTGTACGGGATGCTGGCTCAGTGTAGTTTTTAAGAGTATGACACAAGGAAATAATTGAATGATTCAGTTCATCGTCATCTGAATCAACTTTACACAACTCCTTATATCCCCCGTACCCCTTAGCATTCATCACACTCTAATGTGATTGCCTTGGTACCTGTGTATCTCTTTCCTCTTCTCTCTGAATTCCTTAGGGACAGAGAACAGTTTGGTCTTCATCTCTGTGGTATTCTAACTGTTACACAGAGTACTGGTCATGCTGTTAGGGGCTGAGCAAACTTTGTTAAACAAATAAATGAATTGGAGATGGCTCCAAAAGAGGAAGAAGACAAGGCCATTGAAAGTGGGTGCTGTGTTATTCTCACACATGCAGAAACTGAACGGTCACAAAGATGGAACTAATAGACACTAGGAAGATAAATAAAAGAGGAGGTGGAAAGGGGGGTTAGAATTCAGAAATTACTTATTGGGTACATAGTTCTCTATCTGGAGAATGAGCCATCTGAGATCTAGTCCCCACTGCTACACAATATGCCCATGTAATAAAAATGCAGGTGTACCCCATGAATTTAAAATAAAAATGAAAAAAGGGGGTGCTGTGAAGGAAAAAAGTAAATTTGAGAATTAATAGGCTTAACAAGACCAAACAGTGAGGGTAAACGTGAATGACATTGACTATTAGATATGGCCCTAGTCTCTCAGAGCTGCCTGAATACCTATTAAAATATGTATTCTTACCATCATTTCCTATCACTTTGCCTCTCTTTCTTTCCAATAAGCTAATGTTAGCTTTAATTCCTTTCGCCAGCTTCTTCAATCCCATCCCTGGAGAGTTCTGCTCAAGAGCCAGTGGAATTGTGTAGGGTGTGCCCTCACTCCTCCTGCAAAACCCACTTGTGCCTCAGCGACCTCTCCAGAGTATATGCAAGAAGGAAGACGATGGGACTCATGTCTGCTACACTCAGTGACATCTTCCATGGGCTGACACATTGCAGGGTTCAACAAACACTTGTGGGTAGATGTCTGAATGGATAAGTGGTAAAAATTTAGATCATTTCTAGTCCTTTCTCCTCAGTTCATAGATGAAGAGTCTAATATTCAGAAAAGGCAACAAAATAATCCCAGGTTTCAAGAGCTAGGGCCATTTTCCTGACCATGCCTTCTATCCTGCAATATTGTTCTGGAATTTAGATCAGACTCTCTTGAACTTAGTCTCAAAGACTTTATATCATTAAACTCTGTCTTTGGATTAGAGTCAAACTATCCTTTTACACCAGGGAAGTCTGAAGTCCAAAGAGGAGAAAGGATACATCCAGGGCCCCACAGTGAAGTAGTGACAATAACAAGGCTTCTATGCATCTCCCTATAGCAACAATATATAGTATGTAACTGATACTGTTAGATGTAGTAGTGAACAAGACAGGGCTTCCCTTGTAGATTTTATATTCTTATGAGAAGAGAAAAACGATAAACAAGATTGTAAGGAAATATATTCCAATTGTGGTAGGTGCTAGGAGAACATAGACGAGAGTGCTGTATACGAAAGAGAATGGCTTGGTTAGAGCAATGTTAGATTGTATAGTTAGGCTGAGGCTTGTGTGACAAATATGAAAGAACAAGCCATGTGAGAAGACAGGTGACAAGGGTTAGAGAGAAAGAAAGAGAGACAGAGAAGCTAGTGAGTAGACCATAAGGCAGGGCCAGTTCAGCACATAGAAGGAAACAGATGTATTAGCCATTATGAGAAGTGTGTGCTTGGGGCTGAAAGTGGCCCAAATCATGGAATCTGGATTTTTATCTAGTGTGCTAGGAGGTTATTGCAGAGTTTCAAACAATGGAGTTGCAGAATCTGGTATATGCCTTCCAAAGAATACTCTGACCACTATATAGAGAATGGATTGCATAAAACCAAGAGTGGAATCCAGTGACAGCATTGCCACACTGTGAGTCGGTTGCTCATAACTTAGTATTTTAGCTGATATCATTATCATTTACTTCCTTACTAATACCAGCACTAACTAAAATACCTGAATAGCACTCATATTTTAGGTCAGCAGAGTAGAGGGGAGTTCTTGCACTTGAAGTCGGGAAAACTTGAAGAGATTTGTGAACCCCAAGACATTTTCTATAAAAATTTGCAATTGTGCATTTTTTCTGGAGTCTAAAGTTTTCATTAGTTTCTTAAAGAGATCCATGGCCCCCAAATGTTGACTTAAATGCTTAAAAATCAGGGGGCATACCAGGTCATTTCCTGAAGCCTGTTCCCAGCTCTAAAATCTGAGCACTGTTAAGGATCTGTGAAAACGAGAATGTTAATGTTGAGTTGTCATATAAGACTGAGGAATTGCACTTTCCTTCATCTGTACTCTTGTTGGAGTAAATAGAATTTAGATTTTTTTTTTCCTCCGAGGAGGAATTAGTTTATTTCTTAGAAATATAATCTACAACTTTGTTTATTCAAACTCTGGTCTCTGAGTTTTTAAATAGGCAAGTTCACTTCAAATGTGACCTGAAGTGGTCCTGTTCATAATTATTCACTGTGGGCTTTACCCATCAATCTATGAATCCAGTTGTCCATCCATCCTTCCATCAACCTACCCTTCCATCCATCACTCATCTATCAACCCTTCCTTCCTTCCCTCTTTCTTGTTTTTTTCCTTCATCCCTTTCTCTTTCCCCGTTCACCTTCCATCCTTTCACCCATCCAACCTTTCATCCGTTCATTCTTTCATTCATTCCTTAATTGATCTATCTTTTTTCTGTCTTCTTTTCTTCTATGCATCCATCTATCCATCCATCCATTCACCCAATCTTTTATTTATGTAGTATTTTATTTAATAGGCGTTGTGCTAAGGATGGAGCAAGAATTAGGAGACTCCAATTCTTGTTTCTATGCCACTGTGAGTTCTTTAAAAAAAAAAAACAAAAACAAACAAACCCTGAAACACCTCCACTGAACCCTGTGCTTCCACGGAGCGATGTTTGAAAACCACTCATTTCAGAAGTTGAAAACTACTTTGAAAAAAATTAATGTGCTCTGCTTGCATAGTTATATAAGTATTCTCACTAGTTCCCTGGGTCTGGATCTAGACTACCAGAGGCTCCTTTATCAACACTAATATTTTAGATCAACAACAGTTTCTACATTTAGGTTAGCAGGTGGTGGAAAACCAATAGAGGATGTAAAATGGAGCCTTGCTCTTTGAGAAAAGGCAGGCTTTGTAGGTGGGAACAGAGAAGGGAGCTGCCAGTCACTTAGCTCCTGGCACTTTCTTTTCCACAGCCTCCCAAAGCCCTTGTTTAGTGATGCTGAACCTTCGTGATCTGTGTGTGTCTCTGCATGTATGATGTAGCAGAGAGCCCTGGTGGCATAGGGTTGTTTCAGTTTCCAAAGCATTTTCGACATGTACCTATCATATTCCCACTCGCCTTGTAAAACAAGCGTTTTCATTTAATACAGTGAGGTCTTTGTATTCTCAACAACAAACACATGGTCTAAGGCTCACGGATACAACCTGCCTTTTTCTCAAACCCCTACTCCCACCCCCCACTCTGTCTGCCCTTTCAAAGCTCAGTGTCAGCAGAAATATCTGTTTACAAACAAGGGTTCCAAGGGAACAGTATCAGTGGCTCAAATAAGCCTCTAAAACATGCCCCCAGATCTGTACTAGTAATCCCTGTGAACAGCATGTATCATAGGCAGCAGCTTTCATGGAAGGCTTCCTGCCTTTCCATCTTTCCATCTCTCCTCATATCTGGCTTCCTCTATCTCTTTATTAAAACCATGAGAAGTCCCGACTGGAGAGGCAGTTAGATGCTGGCCTGGGCCTCATGGATATCTGGGAGACGAAGCCCAGACAGGGAGGTGCTTGCAAACAACTAGAGAAACCCAAACACATCCGCCTGCAGTGTCATCTGAAGCAGAAGCTGCTTGAAGAAGGATTATTAATTGGGTGGATATAATTGTCACATGATAATCATGCAACTCTAGACCATTTTTCTTGGATTATCAGTGACTGATGAACCGCCTTTGCTACTCTCTTGAACTTGAGTCTACTGTTGCTCCCTGTTACATACTGGTAGTAATGATAATAGCTAACCTATAAATAGCACGTCATATGTGCCATGCACTGTTTTAAGCTTTTTGCATTCATTAGCTTTTTAATCCTCACAATGACCCTCTGAATTGGGAACAATGATTACCCCAGTTTTCCAGATGAGAGAGGAGGAATGTTAAGTGAGTGTCCCAAGCAAGTAAGTGGTAGACTGTCTTCAAAGTCCATGTTCTAACCTTTCCACCATAAACCTCTCTAGATCAGGTCTGAACGCTGTAACCTCACATTCAACTTTCCCCACAAACATTATTTATATTATAACTTTTCCTAGCTCCTTCCATCAGGGTTTCTCAACCTTGGCACTATTGATATTTTGAAATAAATAATTCCTTGTCATGGGGTTTGTTCTGTGCACTGTCAGATATTTAGCAACATCCCTGGCCTCTCTACCCACTAGAAGCAGACTTACATGGATTAACCTGTATTACCTGATATTCTTAGAACACATGATTTTACCTCTATGCTTTTCCATATTTGTTTTCCCTCTTGACCTTGCAGTGTCCTCAGCCTCTTCCCCAGTAGTCTTCTCTATTTCATTGTCTTTCAGTTCCTCAGCATCTTTTACAGTCAGAGAAGAAATACTAACATGTCTGTGTTATGGATCTGCTTGTTTTTATGCTCTTTTGTTTAAAAAAGTGGTCACCACTTCTAAACTTCTGATTTAAAATCCTTAAAGATTCCACAGGAGTCTTGAGTTAAACACTCAATTTGTTCCATGAATTCCACAATATTTTATTATGTCTACCACTTGTCAGATCCCAAGCTAAGCACTGAGGTTATGAAGTCAAAGGAGATAAAATCCTTGCCCTTCAAGGAGTTTATGTGATAGATTATCGGGGCTGGAAAGGGACCTAAAGATTAATTCTCCATCTTTATTCAGTAGAATAGATGAGAAAACCAAGAGACAGAAGGTAAATGATATTTGATCAAGGTCAACTAGAAACCAGGATCAAGGCTGAGCTAATCATCCTCCACCTAGTGGAACAAAATTTAAATTCTGAAGTCCCAAGTAGTAGAGAAACACAATTTATCTACTTGATCCTTAAGGAACTCCTTTGAGTTGAGATATGATTTAAGATCTTTTAGCAGATGCCAAGATAGTAGAAAATTAGCAGTCTATCAGCCATTTTCATTCAAAACTTTGCTCACATTTCACCCTCTTCATTAATAAGCCTTAAGATTGAATAACTCCAGCTTGCCAAATGAGCACTTAGCAGGGAGTTCTGAGGTATTAATCCTGGCTCTGTTGGTTCTGGGACCCTGTCACAGAGCACCATTTAATCCCTAGCCAATGATCCTTACCTTCCATGGACTCACTCCCCCACAAAACACCAGATTCCCTTTTGTCTATGAAAGAAACTTCAGACTGCTTAGCATGTCATTCATAGCTTTTTGTGATCTAGTCTCAAATAGCTGTTGCTACTTCACTTCTGTTCCTCTATATATCCTCAGTCTCATCAAAAACAGATATTTTCCTCATCTACAGAACTACCTTTAGGTGACTTCACAACTCTTGCCATGCTCATGTTCCACTTTTGCTGGAAAGTCTTCCTGGTTTCTCCCTACCCAAATCCTGCACCTTATGCAGGGCTCAGATCTTTTGAGACTCATCCAAATCTTCACTGAGCCTTCTTGTCAAAATCAAGCATTTTTTTCTTCTGAAGTTTGTTTGATAGTATTTTATTTATTTATAGTTAAACACAACCTCCTGTTCTCATGTAGTTAGATTGCCCCTGGCTGAGCAGCATGACTTAGGGGTTAAGAATGTGAACTCTGGAGTCTGATTGCCTGGGCTTGAACCCCACCCCTGCCACTTGCCAACAAGTTACTTAGGCTTGGGTGAGTTATTTGGATTCTCTGAGTCTCAGTTTTCTCACCTGTAAAATGGAGACAATAATAGTATTTCTCTGCTTGGATTATTGTGAGGGCTACATGAGTTAATCTATGCAAAGTTTTCGCACAATGCCTGGCAAACAGGAATCACTCAATAAACATTGGCTATAATTGTTCTCCCTGCCTGGGAGAGTAAACCTGGATGGCACCAGTCCTGCAAAGTGGAGATCTGCCTGTCCAGCCTTATCCCTTTCTTATCTCCCTTTGACATCTCTCTCCCTGAAAGGCTCACCCAAGGCTGTGTGGGCCAAGATGAGGTGATAACAGCCTCATCCCAGAGAGGAGCTTTGTCTTCACAACTCAACCCACGCTGTCTGGGGTGTGTTTTTATATAACTTGCTGTGGCCCTGCATCAAGTATGAAATTTACATCATTTGACTTGTCCATGTGGGAATCTTTCTTCCTTCTGGGTCGCAGGAGGGGCATTGACTCAGGGCATTGTCACCATAGTCCCCAACAAGAAACAAGTGCAATAGCTTGCTATTCCTCTTGACTCCTTAATTGGCTACAGGTGCTTATCCCCCACCACCCCCGTTATTTGACAGATGAGGAACATAGGTCCAGAGATGGAAACAAGGCTGGTGATTCATCCATGAGGCACAGTTGGCACAATGCCTGAGGTTTATAGTACTTTTATTAAATTACAAAAATGGTTTAACATTTTAAAATTGGAAGAAAAAATAATATAATGACAATACATATATAACAACGAATTTAGCCTCTTGACTACATTTGTCTTTATAACAATTCAATCATAAAGTATCATTTTATACATATACATTTAAATTCATTTATTTATGGGCGATGGGGTCCCCCCAAAGCAAAAGAGCCCAAGAAAATAATAATGCGGCTGGGGATGAAAAGGAATTTACTCACGATTAATAGTATGTAAATGGCAAATTAGGGCACAAGTTTATGTCATATTATCCTCAGTTTAGAAATCTTTTTTCCTTACATTTTTAAGAAAAATTTTACATTTTTAAGAATGTATTTTACAGTAATCTTACTCTTTCACAGTTGAGAAAATGAACATCAGAGAGAAGGTGAGACTTGCCTAAGGTCACACAGCTTAGTCATGGCAGCACACAGCCAAGTTTTGTTTTTCTAACTTCTTGTTACTATTTTATACAAACAAACTAATAACCATTGATGTCAACCTCCCATTATGGAGACATAACATTTTAGGGCCAGGAAGTAGAAGAGGCTTATGCAGTGTTACAAGGATACTCACTCCTGCCTCCAAATTAGGACTCTTTCTCCAAAATTGTTTGAAACTTCAAAATCTACTCAGATTGAGTTTCCTCACAAGCGGTGAGCATATGAATCTTTCACTCACTTATCCATTCAACAAATGTTTATTGAGTACTTATGTCCTAGGCTCTATATGGAAGTCTCTAGATGCAGAGTGGTGACAGACATGTGCTCTTTACCCTCATGAAGCTTACAGTCTAGTGGGGGAGATGGTCATTGGCGGTAACCTCAGAAATGAATCATACTTTCAACAGTGATAATTGCCATGAAGAAAACACCAGACAACAACCAAACAACCAACAACAATATCAAGACCTCAGAAAGACTCAGGAGAAAAGAGAGGCCATGTTTCCAATAATGATCTGTGTGAACTATCAAGAAAAAACCCAGGTGTCTTATGGATGTTTTAGGAAGATACCTGGGTCTAAGACTGACTACATCTGTGTCAGAGGATGGCAGATGACAGGTGCTCATCAGTGTTTATGTACTGATGGTGCACACTCATGACTATCAAAAATCAACTGGAAGAGATAATACTGGCGTTGGTCTTAAAGGTCAGGAAAGAGAAAGGTAGGAGGTAATAGAGAAGCATTTTTATTTGGAGGAAACACAATGTGGGCCAAGATGAGAAGACCTAACCAGAGTCTGTTTGCTTGTTCAGGGCTAGGTTGAGACCAATATATGAAATACAAAGTTGAGGTAGGACTTTACCCTAAGACTGTCAGAGAAAGGTTTGTTTGTTTGTTTGTTTGGGGAAATAGTGGGAAATGGGATTTTAGGATGATGAATCTGGTGACAATTTGCAGTCTGTATCAGGAAGGGGTGAACTGCTGGAACATGAACCAGTTAGAAGTATGTTCCACTAATGGAGATGATGATGTATTGAGCACCAACTATGTGCTTTTTCATACATGTTATTGCTAACCCTTGATGGTGGGTTTTTGCTCATTTTACCAAGTAGGAGAAAAGCTCAGACAAAGGTGATGGCTTATGTACATCTCATGTTATATGGCAGCAGAGCCGAGATTCATAATCACATCTCACCTCCCCCAAGCTTGGAAAGATATATATCCCTTTCTCTTGTGAATCTGTGAACTTGTGAATAGAATGCTGTAGTGTCCACATAACTACCTATGTATATGTGCATAATATCCACATAACTATGTCATGCATTCAGTAAGAACCTACTGAGCACCTGCTAAGTATTTCATTATACTAGGCAATGTGGAATATATCCTTTCAAACTTTAAACATTCATACACACGTGTGAACACATACTCAGTTACAAACAGAAATACAAATAGGGTTGCCAAGAATAGCCATGGTCTGATTATAGCAAAACTGAAAGAAGTCACCCTATCAGTGGAAGCTTCCTTTAATTCTCCAATAGTATCAATGACCAGCACTTCTTGATCTCTAGAGTACTATGAAAAAAGACCTTCCATATGTTGGTGGTAGCATTAAAGTGACATGTCTATGTGCTTCTAAGCTTATTATCTACATCTCCTCATTCTCCAATTTTCTCTCCTTTCTGTGATGCTTCCCATGAGCATTTAGTTTTTACTGACCTCACATACATGCGTAATAATGCCCATTTCTTGAGTACTTATTGTACACCAGGCACTTTGCTAAGTGTTCTATGAACAGTGTCTTATTACATCCTCCCAACTGGAGCTGCCTTGAGGTCACCAGAAAGCCAGAACTTAACACAGCTGTGTTTGCTCCCACATTGTACTTTTAACCACCAGATTACCCGTTGTACCTTCACTCATGAAAACACCCTCACGTACATTTCTTTACTTCCTCTTTAATGCATGCACACGTATGAGCATTTCATCTACTTAACTGGTGCTTTTCTACTTACCAATCATTGTGTTGGCCTGGGAATATAAGTAGTCACTTGTTGAGATGTTGTACAGGTGGGTCAAGCATGAGGTTAGGCATTAAAATGATGGTTAAATGACCAGTTAGAGAACCTCCTGCCCTGACTCTGAATGGTGAAGGGTAAGTCTTGGGGACTGCCATAAATGATGTAAAAGGATGCACTGTCCTTGATGGTTTGCTAGGAGATAGTATCGTCTTCCACATTTCATGAGTGAGGAGGAAGAAGAGCTTGTAGCTTGCCAAGTTGTCAATATAACCAAAGAAGTGGTCTGTCTTCCAGAGCAGCCCCAACATCAGCACCACACAGTTCACCAGTATCTGATTTGTGATATGCAAGCTTCAAGTATGGAAAACGAAAATATACTTTTCCCCCTCTTCCTTTACTTCTTTGTCCTTTTTTTCTTCTCTTCCTCCGCTTCCTTTCTTAAGTTGATATGAACCAATTTCATTGACAATGTGTGTAAAAAGAGAGCAATGAACATGCTTCTCTATTTCAGAAAACAGTGTCAGAAAGAATACAGTTAAACAACATAGAAAGCGGGGAATGGTCCTAATTCTGAGGAAGAAGGACAGATATTTATTATTAATATCAACAAAAAGTATAGTTACACTAATCATGTGCAATGCAGATAAGCATTTGCATTCTCTCACTAAATCCTCAGAGTGGCACTATGTGTTAAGTACTTATTATGATCAGTTTACATGTGAGGAAACTATCAAGGAGGTGAAGAAATTCTGCCCAAGTCCACATAGCTAACAGGGGGAGGAGCTGGGAGACAACAGATCTATTTTACTTCTCTGTCCATGTGTCTTAAGGCTTGTTATGTTGCCAGTGGACGTGTGCCAATTCCAGGCATGTGTGTAATCTCCCTAGCTTCTCCTATGGAGGAGGAAGATGAATCATCCCCATTTTACAGATGGGAAGACTAATACTAGGAGAGGTACTCTAACTTTCCCATCACTTAACTAGTAAGTGATAGAGCCAGCATTTGATCTCAGATTTGTTGGTCTGTAAGACCCTGACCATTCTACATCTGTGCAGAATGCTTACCTATAAGCAGAGGAGGCAGGCTGGAGAGATAAAGGTCAGAGGGAATTACAGGTGTATCTCGAGTCCTCAAGACCACTTTTCCACCCAAAGTGCACTACCTAAGTCTGTGTATTGTGAAAACTTATGGGTTTTAGGAACACTCAGGCATACTCTTCTCAAACTTGCCTCACATCTGGATAGCCTTAAATAGTTTACAAGGAAATATGCATACACTGATCTGCTTTCTCCCTCAAAGAGATCTGTGAAATGTACAGGATAAGATTCTTCACCCCTAGAATACATGTGGAAAAACCGAGGCTCAGAGAGATGAATTAAGTTGTCCAAAGTCACACAGCTAGTAAAAAAGATTATTAGACCCATGTAATCAAGGAACTTTTAGATAATAGTTCCCAGCAAGAAAAAAGAATACAGGCAGGAGAGCAGACACAGATGTCATCGTGGATGCTCACTCTACTGCTCCATGCAGTCCTACAAAGGGAAATCTGATCCTACCCATACACTAGCATGGACAACACATAGGAAACACCTGGGCTGAGCCTGACCTCAAGAGTTGCTCCATATGGTTACTTTTGATTCTCCCGCCTCTCTTATACCAGGAGACAGAGATACCTAGAACCCAGTATAACTCGACATATTCCTCTAGTCCTGCGTGGTTCACTTTAAGTCTCCACCTTCCCTTGAGCCTGGGGGGAATCCTTTGGCTCAGGGTGAACCTGGAGGAATGAGGATGCTGAGGAGCAGTCCCACAAGTACCCTCCTCAGTGACATCCCAGCCTTCCTCTGAATGCCTGATAGTGCTGAGTCCTCCAGGTCATTTTGGTGGGTCTCCCCCCGACTGAACCAAGTGCAGGGACCATGGGTATACTTAACCCAAATCTGTCTGTTTTAATCATTCTCCTCTGGACAGATAAAAGCTTTCCATAGGATTGCTCTCTCAAGCATTCCTCTCTGTCTTTGATACTGGCGATTAAATCATGGAAGGGAAAGCAAAACAAAACAAAACAAAAAAGGGACCAGCTCCAACCTTTAGCTTTTAAATTTTTTAGCCTCGTGAAAGAAACCAGATTGTTGACCTAAATTTCCCCTTTCATCCCCTCATCCTCTCACCTCTGCTTGTATTCTCCTGGCAGATGTCCCACAGCTAGTGGGCATCCTTAAATTGAAGGGCCTGAAACTGCCTTCATCCCTGCCCCCAACGACCTTACATCTTCCACAGTGGGTGTCAAGGCTGGGATATCTAAAGTAGCTGGGGTCTCAGAGTCACAGAATCTGAGGTGGAAGGGACCTCTATGACTATCTGATGTAACTCTCCCATCTCCTAGGGAGGGGAAGTGAGGAAGCCCAAAGAGGAAAGCTACCCATTCAGTGACCCACAGCACAGTTTGAGATAGCTATACACAAGAACCTTGAGTGTGCATTGAGGGTCATTCCTATGGAAGAAAATCTCCTGGGATTGAGCTTTGGCTCTGCAGTCAGGCAGATAGGAATCAGAATCGTGATTCTCCCTATCCCCAAGCTGGGATCCTTGGAGGGAAAATCACTTAGCCTTTCTACACCTCAGTTTCCTTATCTATCAAAGGAATATTAATAAAGCCCACTTCATAGTTGTCTGTGCTTAGTAGAGAGACTACCGCAGAGAAGCTTTCAGAAACTGTTTGTTATTATTATCATTGTTTATTTGAAAATACTACTTTTACACAACAGAAATGTCTTGGGTAGAAGTTTTCTCTTCCTATGTCTACTCTCCTGATGACAGAAAACAAATAATATTACAAACTGGATATAAATGGGTTTTTTTTTCTAATTACCCTCCCTACAGAGTGAAGAAAGAAAGTCAGATGTTATCAAACCTAATTTTTTGTTGAATTAATCAATTCTGGGAAAATATCCTAGGCAAAACCACAGGATGGAGGCATAGTTGGGGTCCCTCTCAGTTATGGGGGAGACTTGAATTCCAGTTCTTCCAATTATTTAGTGCTATGTGATCTCCGGCAAGAGAACTCACTTCCCTGAGTCTCCAGTTTTCTCACCTGTAAATAGCCCCTGTTATATTAGGTTGCTGTGAGGATTAGAGAGACACCTTGACAGGAAGTCAACTGCCCCATGCTCGCACACAGCAGGTGCTTCAGAAATGCACATTCATACAGAGACCCAGAAACAATCTTCTCCAGTGAGGAATGTTTCCTGTGTGTGGTGACCACACCACCATTTTTTGTATCTTCCAGCTATACCATGGTCTACTCAAAGTAGTAACTGAGTAAATTGAGGCATTGCATAATAATTGGAAAAAGTTCTGAGCTAGGAAGAGACAGGGGAAAATAGGATAAATTTTAGAAAAATTTCAGTGGGAGAGCTTAGAAAACTTGTTGAATGATGGTGTAACAGTTTGCTAGGGCTGTCATAACAAAGGACCACAGCCTGGGCAGCTTAAACAGAAATTTGTTTTCTTACAGTTCTGGAGAATAGACATCTGAGATCAAAATGCCAGCGGTTTCTTCTGAGATCTGTCTTCCTAATTTGTAGATGGTCATCGTTTCCCTGTGTCTTCACATGGTCTCCTTTCAGTACATATTTGTGTCCTAATTTTCTCTTCTTATAAGGACACCAGTCATATTGGATCAGGATCCACCTAATCACTTTAATTTAATTACCTCCCTAAAGAACTTATTTCCAAATACAGTTATATTCCAAATTACGGGGGTTTACAACTTCAACACATGAACTGGGAGTGGGGACAAGATTCAGTTCAACAAAGATGAAAAGAAAAATGGGAGGCAGCTAAAATTGTGACAGCAATCTTAAAAATAATAATTCAGTAGGGACACTGGACATTGGAGGAAACCTGGGTCAGAAACACAAGGAGGCTAGTGACATATGTCAAAATGCTAAAGGACAAGCTCAAGAAAGTATTCCAAAGCAGGCCCCAACAACTTGTGGGTCCCAGAGAAGTGAAGTGAGCCAAAAAAACACATTTCTCACTTGTAGTAAAGAAGTTTTGATTCTTTGTCTATATTTTAGGTCCAGGCAGAAGAAGGGCAAGGACAGCAGCCTCCTGGACTGTAGTTCAATTCAACTTGCTTGTGTTGGCGCTGTTGGACTTATGAAAATATTTCTAGAAAGGGCAGTACCTTTACACAGCCCACAACAAAATGTTTGGCCGTTGGCACTTAAGGCAGTGACATGACTAAGAACCTGGACCTGAGAGTCCTGTAGGCTAGATTCTGAGCTGTGCTGCCGCAGACAACCACTCCCCCTTCCTGAACCTCAGTTTACTCTGAAGAGTGAATAATGCTCATGGATTTGTTGTGAAGATCAAGTGAGAGAATTAATGTAGAGCACATAGTACCTAGTACGTTCAAAATAAAGGGCAAATGTTTTTATAGAGAAGGCAGAAATGGGAAAGATCCCCCCGCCCGTCTTCCTTTATTATTCACTTTCAACAGCAAATTCAATGGAACACTTACAACATACCAGGCTCTGTGTTGGATGTTGGACTGTATAAATAAAGCAAACAGACACATATGTGAGAAACACAGACTTGGAATGAGTAATTACTTTAGAAATGAGTTTGGGGATAGGGAGGAGTATAGTGAGTATATGGAAAGAAGGATGATTGATGCCTGGAGTGGCAGGTCAGGCAAAGCTGCTCTGGGATAGTATCTAAGGCAGTGATACCCAGCAGGTAGTCCTAAAGCCCAGATGATTCTCCTGTACTCTGTATAACCCTGGCCAAGGTTCTGGGAGACTCTCTGCATGCCCTCTGTCTTTGGGCTTTTCTCCTTCTTGGTTGTTCTTCTTTTCTAGGGTTAGTTTGAATGGGTGAATGAGAAGAAAAAGAGGCAATGAAAATAAATAAACGTCAAGTTTCTGGGGGCATACAAAGTCCTTTTCATATCAAGCCTGGCTGCAGGAAGACAGGTGCGCATTAGAAAGACAAACTGACCAGGGTACCAGGAACTAGTGCCTTAACAGGAGGCCTAGGGCAAGCTCCTTTCCTGCTGGACCTCGATCTCTCCCTCTGTGCAGTATGCTCAGATACGTTATCCTAAGAGGGCTTTTGCACACTTTCATTGTCTGGTTCTATGTGTTTATAACATTGAGACAGGCATATGCTAATCATATGTAGATTATGTACAGAATTACATGTGACTTTCCATCTTGCTGCATGGGAATATATCCCCTGAGATGATCCTCTAGTCCCATACAGATGGTGCTGACTACTGAACGACTTGCAACATTTTTTAAATTCTGTTTTTATCTTACTGGAGAACTGTGGGGAAGGACAGTGTGGATGTGTGGGGGTTCTCTTCTGTCCTCCAGAGAATCCATTCTATGCTCTGTATGGAGATACACAGAGGAGAGGAAACCTAAGCATGTGAGAATTGGGGATGACATAAGGCATCCAATTCAAATCAACACATATTTTTGAGTACCTTCTACTCACAGGGAACCATTCTAACAGGGAACAAACGAGCTCTTAATTTCTAGCAGGGGATCATTTTATATTGACCCCTCCTCTTACAGAGAAAGGAAATGAGTCTCAGCAGAATAAAGGGGGTGGTATGACTTGTCTCAGAGCCCAGATTTCTGGTCCAGATCTCTGGTTCTGGGCTGGTGGTACAGTGGTACGTCCCTTTCAAACCCCTGGAATATTACTACTATTGGTTAAATTATTTTGATACAGAAATAAAGCCCCGTCACCACTGTATGACCCCATACCTATTGTATCTCAGTGATTTTCTTTCACCAGTTATACTCCAGGTAAATATTTCCCTCTAAACTTCTGAAGCCACTGTTTCAAGGTTCTCATTTCTCTTCACGTGTTTCCTCTTGGTTCCACTAAAAAACCTTCTCTTTGCCCTTCCTCTCTGCCTTCTGGGACTTAGCTACCCTTGTTTCTTAGCTCAGTGTTGCAGAATCAGACTTTTCTCACTTCTTGCTCCTTTTCTCTCAACTGCAAATAGAGATGGCCCAAGTCGGGGTCCCAAGTTCCGAGAAGGTTCTGAACTGAGGGCGCCCTACAGATGTGTAAACATTTTACCTTGCTAACTAGACTAGCCGCCTTCCAAAAGCAACAGGAAAACCAGCGATTGGGAGCTCCTGGCAAAATAAAAACCTGCAGTGAGAGAGAGAGAAAGAGAGAGGGAAAAATGATCCTGTTACAGATTTTAACTTTCTCATTGGAAGACCCTTCTTTTTTTTATGAAGGAAGAGGTTAGCCAGGGGAGGGAGAGAAGGCGAGCTAAGATGTGGGGGGTGGTATGGATGTGTGGGCTCCAGGAAACTTTGCTTTCATTGATTACCATAGTGGACAGCAACAAATAGACCTGGGATGACTCATTCCAAATCTGGAGTCAGATCTTTGGCTTTGGAGGGAGGAAGCTTTTAATATGTAGTCTCCTGATGATCATCTAAGCTGACTGAGATCTATGATTTCTAAGTAGGATTTGCCAGTAGGTTTGCGGAGGATTTGGGTTTTTTGAGCCCTCATCTTACTAGTTCCTGATACTTTGGGCAAAATGCCTCCAGGATACCCTCTCTCTCTAGCCTTTCTGTATTTTGTTTCTAGTCATTTCCTACTTTTTATACTCAACATCACTCCCAAAACCCTCTAGCATTTTAATAATGAATTCCCATTTGAACAGCCATTGCATGCAAAGGATGCTGTATTCATTATGTCTTTTAAGTATGACAACATTTTTAAAGAGAGATACAGATGAAGGAATTAAGACCCACAAGGGTGAAGTGATTTTTGCCCTAGATGTACAACTAGTAATTGCTGTCATCAGCATTCAAAGCAGATTACCTCAAGTCCAAAGATCCTGCTCTTTCTATCTACCAAAAACACATTCTGTCTTCTCGTTCTCCCTGTCCTTTAGCTACAAATTCATAAATTAGTGCCTTTGATTCTGTTTGTCCTTAAAACCCCTACCTTTTCTCCCGCTCTATTTAGAATCATCCCCATTCCTGCTGGAGCAAGATGATAGGCAGCTTACTGAGATGACCTAGACACAGTCATTGCTCTCAACAAGCATCCTGTCTAGCAGACAGGAGATAATAGTGAGGACACACAACAACTCCGAAACAAGAGACTGAGTGTCAAGTGTCCTAAAAGTATTTTCAGAAAAAAGAAAAAATCACTACTCACAGGGCACTCAGGAAGAACTTCTTGAAAGAGGTGCCTTTTGTTAGTCATTGGGAAGTTTAGTATAAAGGAAATCAGACTTGAATTTATTATGTCACAGGGAACCTCTTCCAGTTTCCTCCTTTACCAGATGGACAACCAAGACCCAGAGTCTTGGTGCTTCACTTCCTGCCTGTAAGAGCAGGATGACTTTGTGAGGAGACTCTGGCCGTTTCCTGAAAGACTATTGGGCAGGGTTGTGAGGAGTGTTGTAAGTGGGCTTAGATACTCAGCCAGCACTGCTGGCCATGTCAGCTGCTTACAGAGAGATTTACACAAATTCTAAGGTCCCAGTGCCCACAAAGGAGTGAAAACTGTGTGGGCCTTCTCTATTGATTTTGCTGGAAGCTCTCCATGCTCATTTGATGAGCACTAATGACAGGTGCACACTCAGAGTTATGGTGACCGCAATGATTTTATAGCTGAAAGTAGGCACTGTCCTTCTAAATGAGCATCTTTTATTCACTCTCACCCCCCTCACTTTCTCCTTCCACCTGGCCCCTTACATCATCTGACACTTAAAATACACTCAGAATTAGAAAGACCTCTTTCCCATCCAACAGCTTTGTCTGTGCCAAGGACACTGGGTATATTCCAGAAAGGCTAGGGAATGGGAGTTTGTGAGAATAAAGATAACTAGATCTAGAGGGAATCTGTTGGGCTACTTTCTGGGGTTCCCAGAGTAACTAACACTTGCCATGCACCAGGTAGCTAGTGTAGTCCAGATCTGTGATGACATTGGTGAGGCAGGGACCAGTATTATAGAATTAGTGTCAGGAAAGTGAATTCTAGGATCTGATGGATCTAGAATTCACTTACCAACCAGTGACCTTGAACCCATCTCTTAACCTCTAATTTGCATATCCTCATCAGTTACATAAGAAACTTAATATCACCACAGTAGAGGTGTTATGTGGATTGAATTAATTAACACATATACAGACCTTAGCCCAATGCCTAGCTTGCCACAGAGGCTTAGGAGATCTTGCTCATTATTATTAACCTTTGTTAGGCATCCCCAACATCTTTTTCATGTTGAGGGCACACATTGTTTATATGGAGGCATTAGTGTTAGAGAAAAGCAAGCTGAATTGTGTCTCAGGAGATATGTCAGTGACTCTGTGTCCTCTAACAAACGCCCTCCATTCTCTGCATCTGAACTTCCTCACCTGCCAAATGAAGGGGTTTGAGGTGATGATGACCTTTAAAAACCTTTGCAGCTCAGCTATTAAGTGTGTTTTCTTTCTTTGGGGATGAGTGGCAAGACAGCCAAGATTCCTGTTAGAGACAAAAACTCTGGCTTTTCATCTCCTCATCCTCAATTTCCTAGGAAAACTTTCCCCAAAATTCAACATCACAGATCAAAGTTATAGCAACTATAGTAGGGACTGCTCTTATAAATCAGCATCTTTTATTCATTATCATCTCCCCCTGTTTCTCCTCTCACTTCATATGTCATCCTACAGTTCAAATATCCTCTTAATTAGAAAGTCCTCTTCCCCATCCAATAGCTCTTCAAAACCTATGGTTTTAAGACTTTTATTATTATCACTGTTGTGTTTTCTTCAGGTGAGATACCCATTTTTCAAACAAAAATTTTTCTTGTACACTCCATATTTAAAATCAATAAAAGTGAAACTGCATGAGTTGAAGCTGTGATGAGAATGCCCCAAATTCAACTTACTCATCCCCTCAACCCCTCTAGCTCTTGCATTGCCCTTGGGGTGGTCTCAGAGGCACCACTAGTAATGGCCTGGATCCCACAGAGCAGTTTGAAAACCACTAGTTGAAGACATCCTGATATCAATTTTATCAGAGAGAAATAACCCCCCTCTTCTTCCATCCTTTATTTATTCATCTTTCTCTTTTGGGGCCACATAGGGCTGTATGACAAATGTTCTTATACCTCGCGTGACCGAGGATGGGTCGTTGGCATTCACACCGTCAGTGACCAAGGCAACAGAGACCCACGCTACTTTTTCTCCTTGAAGACAGACCGGGCCCGGCAAGTGACTACAATCAATGCCCACCGCAGCTACCTCCCAGGCCAGTGGGTATACCTAGCTGCCACCTATGATGGGCAGTTCATGAAGCTCTATGTGAATGGTGCCCAGGTGGCGACCTCTGGGGGACAAGTGGGTGGCATATTCAGCCCACTGACCCAGAAGTGTAAAGTGCTCATGTTGGGGGGCAGTGCTCTGAATCACAACTACCGAGGCTACATTGAGCACTTCAGTCTGTGGAAGGTGGCCAGGACGCAGCAGGAGATACTGTCCGACATGGAAACCCATGGCGTCCACACTCCTCTACCTCAGCTCCTCCTACAGGAGAACTGGGACAATGTGAAGCGCATCTGGTCCCCCATGAAGGATGGCAACAGCCCCAAAGTGGAATTAAGCAATGCCCATGGCTTTCTGCTGGACACGAGTTTGGAACCCCCTCTGTGTGGGCAGACGTTGTGTGACAACACAGAGGTCATTGCCAGCTATAACCAGCTCCCGAGTTTCCGACAGCCCAAGGTGGTACGCTACCGTGTGGTCAACCTCTATGATGATGACCATGAGAACCCCACAGTGAGCCGCCAGCAGGTTGACTTCCAGCACCGGCAGCTGGCTGAGGCCTTCAAGTACTACAACATCTCCTGGGAGCTGGAGGTGTTGGAGGTGAGCAATTCCTCTCTGCGCCACCGACTCATCCTGGCCAACTGTGACATCAGCAAGATCGGAGATGAGAACTGTGACCCTGAGTGCAATCACACATTGACTGGCCATGATGGTGGGGATTGCCGCCACCTGCGCCACCCTGCCTTCATGAAGAAGCAGCAGAACGGGGTCTGTGACATGGACTGCAACTATGAACGGTTCAGCTTTGATGGTGGAGAGTGCTGTGACCCTGAAATCACCGACGTCACCAAGACTTGCTTTGATCCCGACTCTCCGCACAGGTAAGACCTGTCTGGGCAGAAGATGCCCAGTTGAGAGCTGAACTTAATGTTCCCTATTGTATAGATAGGACACATGATGCCCATGGGTATTATAGGAATTTTCCAGTTCACACAGCAGCCTTGTCACCAAGGTCAATCTTTTACTCAAGTCACTGGGAAATAGAGGCAAGAATGGTTCATTACGAAAATATTAAGTGCATACCATGGGAACAAAGGAAGACTGAGAGCTGTGTCTTCTCAAAGAGCTCAGAGGTTAAAGTGGATGATGTGAGCTGAATACAAATAGCAATCATATTGTGTGTAGTAGAGTGGATGAGAGCTGCACAGTCCAGTATGGTAGTCCCCGACCACATGTGACTACTTAAATTGAAATCAGTTAAAATGAAATAATATATACAATTCAATTTCTAAGTTGCCCTGACCACATGCCAAGTACTCTGTGGCCACATGGGGCTAATGGCTACCATACTGGACAGAGCAATGTGAAATACTTCCATCATCACAGAAAGGTCTGTTCGACAGTGCTGGAAGAGCTGGAGTCAGCTGGGCTAGACAACATGGGTTCAGAACACAACTTTGGTACTTTCTCACTTTGTGACGTGTTAGAAGCTGTTTCTTCCCTGTAAAATGGGAAAAAAATGGCAGTACCTGCTTTGCAAGTTGCTTTGAGGATTGAAAGAGCACATGTAAAGTGTACTCTCTCTTACAGTGGCTAGCATGTAGTTAATCCCCAATAAGTATATCTGTCATTACTTGTCTCGTTAAAGGTAGTGTGCTGTATTTAGGTAGTATACTAGAAGATCAAAGAGAAAAATTGACTTGTAGCTTATTTGGGAAGGCTTCTTGGGAGAGGTGGCATTTGAGCATTTTCTTTCAGCTAGGTATAATCTGAGGTATAATAGAAGAAGTCTAGCAATCTAATGTACAATATGAGGACTATAGGTAATAAAATTGTAATGTATGTGGGATTCATGCTAAATGAATAGATTTTAACCACTCTTGCCACAAAAACAAAACAAAAACAAAATATAGGGAACTAAGATGATGGATATTTATATGTATACCATAGCATCATATTGTATTCCCCAAACATAAACAATAAAGTTTCCTTTTAGAAAAAGAGAATAGGTCCAATCTGAATATCAGAGACTGGGTTGTGAGAGAAGGGAGGGCACTCCAGGCAGAAGGAACTTTTCATATTCCACAGAGAAGAGAGAGAAAGGGGTCCTTCGTCTAATGTCCCACTGAGGCTCTGCCTAGGACTATCTATAAATAGTAATTCCAAAGTGGAACTCAAAGTTTATCTGTGTTAGATATGTGGAGGAACTAGTTTCAAGCCAGAGAAACAGCCAATATCCACCTTCTTGTTTTTCCCAGATTCACACTGAACTTTTCTATTCTGTCCAACACACAGGACCCTGGACTTGCTGATGGCTTGAGCACATTTGCCGACCTCTGCAAATTTTCTGCTGACTCTTCTCTTTATGTCTCTCTCAAAAGAGCAAGGGCCTCCCATGCACAGACAAAATACCTATGTGAAAAGGAATGATGATGCTGTCAGGAGAATGTCCTGCCTGGCAGCAAGTCAGAAGGCGCATCAGCAGGTCAGAAAGCACAGGGTTCCTGGACTCTCACCTTGGCTCTGAGACATGAGTAGCCCACGTGAGAAGGAGTCTTGGTGTGTTACCAGTCCCTTCCAGGTCACGGTGCACTGTCATCTCTTCTCTCATTTGGGCCTTTGTGCAGAACTTGGCAAGACAGAGGCTAACTTTTGCATTTGATTAATGTGGAAACAGAGGAAACTTAGGCATGTGACTTAACCAAGTTCACAGGTTAAGAAAGTCATTAGGCAAAATCACAAATGCAAGTCTTCTGAAATCAGGGTAATGTGTGCTCTACTGAGCTAGACTCCCAAGAGGTAACTCTATGAGAGAATAGGCTTAGCTGGAAGTCATGCATCCATTTGTACAGCCATTCATTTGCTCATTCATTCATTCATGCAACAAATGTTTATTCAGCCTCTGCCAAGTATCAGGAAGGTACGTATTTTTAGTCCTATTCTGCTAAATGAAATCCAGGATCCAGAAAGGTGGAGGAACTTACCTAAAGCTGCTTTGCTAATAAATAGGTACCTTGGATTTGAATCCTGGGCTACCAACTCCAAAGCTCCCAGAGAAGGGAGATATTTCAACATTTGATGAACAATAAAAGACAGAACTAAGGGATGAGGGTGACAGAAAAGATGACTTTATTGAAGCCTTTGGGGAAAAAAATTTGAGTATGATTGAGCCAAGACCAAGATTAACCAGCCTTTGCAGAGCACCATGCTGGTGTGGGGGGCAATGGGGCCCCAAGTTCTAGATACCTCCCAATCAGCAGACAACACTGGCAGGCTCCAAAGGCCTCCTCTTTTGTAAGTCACGGGACTGCATGCTCAGAATATCTGTGAGCGGCCATGTGCCAGCTGTGACCAGCCTGTTTGTTTGCTAGCTGGGGAAGCTGTGTGCCCTGGGTCAGCCCCACAAGGCCATGTGTCATCTCCTGATGAGGCTGGGTATTACAGGGTTCTGGCCAAATCAGCTCTCCCGTGTGCAGAGAGAAACCTGTGGAAAGTTGCAGATAAATATTTGCTTTGTGGTTTTAAAAACAAAAGGGAGGAAGGGAGGGAGGATGGGAGGGAAGGGGAAGAGAGAGAGAGAGGGTGGAAAAAGAAAGAAAGAAGGAAAGAAGGAAGAGAGAAAGGAATGGAGGGAGACAGGAAGGAAGGCACCTGTAGCAGAAGCAGTGAAGATTAAATTGACATTGTTCTAGGTGATTTTTAGTAAAAAGCCACACTCAATTCTCATCTAAAAATGTGATCTCTGTCTCTCTATCTCTCTCCTTCTATCTCTCTTAATGAGTAAAGACAAGACAGTTCTAAGTCACTGTTTCTTAAGCTGCTGTGAAGAATTAGTTTTATTTTCCCCAGTCCCTTTGTAACAGACAACAATGAGTTGATACAAAAATGAAATACCTCAAGAATGAACCATAATGACAAGGCCTCTAAAGATTTCTAAATGCTGACTATCATTTGCTTTGGACTTGTGAGAAACAGTTTGCAGACTGCCCACTTTGAGTAGCATTGGTTAAAATTAATCACTCTGCCAATTTCTGAAGCAGTTCCCTTGAGTAAAATAAAACTCTGCTAGTAATGCTGCTGGGCAGATTGACAGACTCCATGAGAGAAGCACCATTTCTTTTGAACACGTTTAAACTTGTACTGTTTATCTAATAGTCCTTGGGCCCATTGATCCATGTTCCCAGGAACGCATGTCACAGGAAAGCGCCCAGTTCCAGTAAAGAACACCAAAATGGTATGAGTTGTCAAACTTGGAAACATCCTCAGAGATTGTTGAGACCCATAGAGGGAAACTGAGGCTACAGCTCACCCAGTCTATTAGTGGAAAGCTTAAGGGAGGAAGAAGCTTCAGATTTCTGTCCTCTGGTCGTCTGATGTGACCAAACTTCCCAGCACTGCCCTAATGATCTTCTCAGCACAGACACCTGCCCCCTCACATTCTGTGCTCACTTTCTTCTTTCTAACCTTCCCGAGAGCTTGGGATTGTGAAGTGCTGAATGAGTGAGTTTGAAAGAGAATTGGATAAAGGCCTTGGGTTTTTGTGAGCCACTTCAGAACTGTACCACTACATTGACAATGGGTTATCCTTATTACAAGAAAATGATAAGAATGGCCAACTGAGGATGTGGAAGAAAGGAACTGAGATAGTGAGGGGGTTGAGAGCTATGTCATGTAGTCATTGGAAGATGTTTTGCCTAGAGGAGAAAATTCTCACAGGACCATGATCACAGGGTCATGACACATATACTTCAAGTTCTGAAGTCCTATCCTGTGGGATAGGTAGCAGAATTATTTTGTATTGTTTCTAAGCCATGACTAGAACCAGATTGCTGCAATTATAAGAGGCAATTTCGAGCTGAGTAATAGATGATGTCATCTCTACTCAGAATGCTTTTTCTAGGGAAGAGTTTTATCTGCAGATGAGTAAGCTCCTTGTCGCCAGAAGCATGCAAGTCTGCACTGATAATCATGCACACTGAGGTCATAGTTGAGATTACAACACTAGTAGAGAAGGTGGCCCTAATGTTGCTGAGGCTGAGCACTACACTGTCCAGTTTTACTCGCTGATATCTTACTGATACCACTTTAGGAAACGAAGTGGTTTCTGTTTTTCTTCTTTTTTAGCAGACACTTATTAAGTATGTCTACCCCCTCCACCCTCTCTACAGCTCACTAGAGGTGTTGCAATGATTTAGACATGTTCCTCACCATTGAAGTGCTTCTGCTTTAGTGAGAAAGTCTTATAGAAACATAAGAAACTCTGCTCTGATGTTTTAGAGGCACACAGTGGGACAGGAAACCTAAGAAGCAGAGATCTAATCTGACTAGGGAAAACAAGGCATATGAGCTGGTGGAGTCATGATTTGAGTAGGTATCCAGGAAAAGGCAGCCCATTGAGAGGTTGAGATGCAGACTGTGTCATTCGGGTCCTAGCAGGGAACAGATGGCACATTCAAACAGAATAATTAAGGAGAGTTGAGGGAAGTGCTATTTTGAAGGAGAGGTTATTTACAATATTGTAGACAGGATATATATTGTAGACAGAATTTGGGACAAGCAATGGGTACTAGTGCTGTACTCCAGCAACCGGCAACCAGCACCCATGGAAGCCATTTCCATTCTTAGCCTGTAGCGGTTTCCTGGCAGCAGCTGTGACTCTCAGTAGAGGGAAGCAGCCAGCCTACAGCCACCTGTCTAGAAGGGACCCAAGAAAGTAAATTCCACGGTGTCATTCTCTCTGTCTGCCAGTCTCCTACCAGTGCATCCCATTGGGTGAACCAAACGGGAAGTCACAGGCAAAAGAACCTGTTGTTAGAACCCACAGAAGCCAGCCTCTCAAGGGCACAGAGCAAAGTAGGGAGGGGTCTGGATGACAGAGAATGTCTAGAGCACAGAGACAGCCAGCCCAGGTAGAGAGTAGGACACAAAAAAAGGGTAGTGGGGAGAATGCAGAAGGGCATGGAGTATAAAGAGTCAATCAGTATAGCTGGGATCTGAACCATAAGCAGAGAAGTTTCAGTTTATCTCATGGAAAACTTGAGTATCAGACTTAATTTTTCTTTCGTCTCTCCCTTCCTCCATTCTTCTCGCCTTCCCTTCTTTTTATTCCTTTCTTCTATTCTTTTCTTCCTCAATATATATGTGTAGAATATTTCTTCTGTGCCAGGTCAATCTCTGCCTTCCTGGAGCCCATCATCTAGTAGGTAAGACAGACAAGTAAACACCCTGCTGCAATCTCTGGTGTGAAGGAAGCGCCCACAGTACCAGCCAGGAGGAGCCAGTCTGCTTGAGCAGTAAAAGCCCCTTAGAAAAAAAGCCCAGCTACAAAAAGACATTCCAAGTGAACCCTGGCGTTCTCTACAGTGGTGGAGAGGAGCCAGGTAGGCAGAACATTATCTGTAGCCATTAGAGATGTCTACACACAAGTAGAATGCACTTCACACACTCTTTTATAAATAAAATGGAAAAACAGGATATTAATAGACAGTCCCAGTGTCAGGAAATCCAGGGGCTTTTGACACTCTGGGCTGTAGCTACCTCACTGTGAGAGGATATTGCAGCAAACCCACCAAGTTCCTGTTTGGACCCCTCCAAAACCGCAAGCTCTGGCACCTTCAAGTGAATTTCACCTTTGTTCATGAATATCTATTCATATGAAATAGGACGGGTGGGAAAAAAAACTTTCCTTGCACACTGTTGTCTCATAGGAAAACATTTCTGTTGCCTTCTCTTTATTATTATTGTTTTGTTCATGTAGCAAGGACTTTCCCCTGGGGCCAGGTTTTAAAAAAATTTTGGGGGGAATCAAGTTGATATTGCTGGAAGTCTCACAAAAGAGGTTGCCATAAGTCTTGAAGTCACCCTCTTGACCCCTTTGCTGGCAGCTGTAGCCCCCTTAGTTTCTTCCCCTGCCCCTCATCGGGGCCCATTAAACTATTTGTGTTCTGTCGGTGGGGTTTCCCACGTCTTTTCTGGGATGATTTCATGGAACATACACTTCCTACTCCCCAACTACTTCTAAAGCTAAAAAATTGCATGGACTGCTTCTAAGTGAATACATGTGGTACTCAGATCTTTGTTTCTGTGATAGATCACTGAGTATTAAAGACTCTAAATCCACCCAAGTTGCTGTGAAGTCCATAATTTTTTTTCTTTATGACTGTATAATATTCCATTGCGTATGTGTACCACATTCTCTTTATCCAGTCCACTTTCATGGTTAGCACCATTGGTTCCATGTTTTTGCTATTAGAAATAATGCTGCAATAAACATGTGTATTCAGGTATCTTTATCATAATACTGTAATAAAAGAATTGGCAGTAGTGGGACACTGCCAGGAGTGGTGCACACAATATCAATAAAGGTACCCGATCTCAAGCCAGGTGAAGTGGGGACCAAACGGAGGCCCAAACTTTACCTGTATGATGACCACATATGTACCTAACCCTGAATTATACCCCACATCTTAAAAAAAAGTTATATGGAATCAGGGACTCTGAGAGCTGAAAAGAGCATCTGTATCTTGCTGCAGATGATGAGACCAAGCTCTCAAGGAGGGGCAGGCACTGACCCAGGCTGCACAGTGAGAGTGGAGATAGAGCCAAGACCAAGACCCCGGGTCTCACCTCCTACCATCATGCTATTTCAACTCCCCCCATATTGCCTTGATTCCTTAGAAGCCAGAAGTTTAGAACTGGAAATGTCATATTTAATATAGTCATATTCTTACTCATCATCCATATTTTAAGACATCTTAGTGTCCAGAGCACTATACTAAATGCCATAAGGATTCAAGATAGAATCTCTGACTTCAAGGTCTTATATACTGTGATTAATGCCATTTTGTTACAGTCATTCAGGAGACAGCAAGAAGGCAGATGACTTATTTCCCAATGAACCACATAGCCTAATGAGGCTCCCATGAGCTCTGAGAAAAGGCAGGATCACTGTGATATGGAGAAGTTAGGAGAGATTTAATGGTGGAGAAGGGAAACAACAGACTTCTAGCATAAGCAGGCTTTGTGATGATAGAAAAGATCAGCTGTGCAGGCCAGACAGGTAGTGCAATGGGGTATGTGCTGAGAGAGTACAAGAAAGAGGTGAGTCTGGTTGGGGATTCATGCAAGTAAATGCCACGGTTTTTTCTTCAGATTGTAGACCTTGAAGAATCTGGCTTATTGAGAATGAAAGAATCTAGAGGAAATAGATTCTAGTCTGGGCAGGGCAGTTTCTTAACTATGCACTCTTGGGCAAGTCTTTTAGTTTCTCTGTGCCTCCATTTCCACATCTATTGAGAGGGAATAAGAATAATATCTGACTGCCTGGATCACACAATTGCCATGAGGGTCCCATAAAATAATATCCCAGAAAGAGTTCTGGGAAGAGTTAACCAGCATGAAGATGAAAGGGGGCATTGTTATTTTTTCAGTAACTTTGTTCATTCTTTTCCAGTAATCATGTAAAATAAATTGCTTGGAATTTATAATCAGAATATCAGGGTTTATTTAATGTGACTAATATTCATTAAAGCAATAACAGGAGTCAGGTCTGCTGTAGTGGAAAAATTATGTATGTTGGAGACTGACCAGGGTTTGAATCTTGGCTCCGCTCTGCACTAGCTGTCTGACCTTGGCACATTGCTCAATAAGAGTCACTGGTTTCTCATCTGTAAAAATTGGGTGATAACAGCTATCCTGTGGCATGTCATGCAACTTAAATGGAGTCATCTGTGTGAAACACCTGGTATGGTATAGTGCCTGGCGCATAGTAGGTACTGGGGAAAGAGCCCTCCCTTCTTGCGTGCACACATGGATACCATCTCCTCCTTGTCAGCATTGTTTTACAGAAACTGCCTTTCTACAAGGCTCATAAGAAAGGCTTGGATGAAACTGCATTATACAAATTGAGAGCATTTATCGAGATTACTTGCATTCTCAAAATACTAACTTTTTTTCTACAGGACTGGCCACAGAATTGGTATTTTTAAATAAAGACCACATCACTTCTATCAAACTCATTGAGTTTTGAAGTGAGTTTTTAAAACGACCCAAATGTCTAACAGTGTTAGAGGACATATTTCTCTACAGAGCCATCACATGCAGCATTGGAATGGGTCAAAGTGAGGGATGCCACAGATGGGTAGAAGTGACTAGATGGTTCAACCATCTCTAGTCCTCAATCATACCTGCTTGGGTGCTAATAAACAGACACAACGTCTCAAGGCATACTTGTACACATGATTCAACTTTCTTTGATTCAGTCAGGGTTTTCTTCACATTTTTCTTCTGAACAAAGTCCACCTTTACTCACAAAGTCCATCTGTGAACCTGTGCACATATCACTTTAGTCTTTTAGAGCAGAATATAGCGGTAAATGGAATTAAAAGAAAAGCTCCTTATGACCCCTACAGATGAGGTTAATAAGAAGCTCAAAACAGTGGCCTATGAGTAACAGTGAAGGATCAATACAGTCTAGCAAACAAATAAGAATACACGTTTTAGAGAGGAACATACTCAAATCATTTAACAATTCTGTAACCTTGCACAGACCTCTTCCTTTGTCAAAGATTTTGTCTTCTCTGTAAAATCAGGTATGAAAGTGACAGTTGACTTCATTGACTGATTTAGAGGATTGGATGAGATAATATACAGTCAATCCTTTAGAACAGCACCTGACACATAGCAGGCTCTGAAAATAGTAGTAGTTGTTGCTGCTGTTGCTTGGGAATTTCCCTTCTCTGGGAAAGATTTTCTGACCACTTTTGTGCATATCTCTGAATACTAGCCTCCGTTCAATCCTGAGCCCCCTCACTAGAATCTCAGGGGTGGAGTAGAAGTCAAGGTTGGCCTAATCAATCACTCTCTACTACCAAGGGGCCTTTTATTGTAGCTTCCAAAAGTTTCATTTTTAAAAGACTTTTTAAAAAAATTCAAAAAGCCCTGCACATACTAAAAGCTAATGTATTCATTTCCTCAAGAGATAAGCTGCATGCCACACTGAGTTTATGCATATTCAACAAAAGCCAAAGGCATGTCTGGGATCCCATGTTGGGGCTCCCTGAACAGTGAGTAGAGGAAGGGTCGGAAGCCAGGAAGGTGCCCATAACGTGCTCAAGATCACATCAAGCAAGTCATTCCTGACCTGGCACTCTTGTCTCAATATGCTCCATATCCTCAAAGTTTACAGGTGAAAGTCAGGACCCTTTTGGGAGAACATGCCAGGGAAGCTCCCCCAACATGCCAGGATCTAGGTTTCTCCCTCTCTCACCTCTTTCCCAGATGTGGTCCCTGTTTCATGACCAGTTCCCTAGACAGATGGGAGCATTGGGTGCCCTATTGAGGGCCTCAGCAGGAGGCAGTGGGTTTTTTCCACACTGGGTTTGGCATAGTCAGCACTCTCATTTTCCTTTCTCCATCCACTGATGACACTGACCACTCATGACAGCCTCTGCACTTGGTCAGATGCCCTTCCAGGTTAGGAAACAAAGCCAGTGGTGGGGGCTGTGAGGGAGGGTTGAACAGACAGACGGCAGTACATTTTGTTTTAGTAAAATACAGTTTCCTAAGTTGATTACAGCTCAGCTTTAAAGTCACAGCTTTCCTCAAATTCACAGCTGGGTAGTTTTCACCTCCCTAGAGGGAGCCTCCACACCTCCACTCTCACTTTCTGGAAACACAAAACTAGTGTGTGAACAGCAGTGTATTTTGCTCATGGGTTTGTTTGCATAAGTAGAACAGGCTCGAGTTTCCCCCTCTCTCAGAGGGGCATTTCTGTCTTTCTTCTTACTCCTTTACTTCTCCTTTTTCTTTTAGTGTTCTAGGTTGTTTTAGCGACCTGATGATGAAGGATGGGGGGCTGGGGGAGCATTGTCTCCACTTCAAGCTTCTGATGCTTGTGATTTCCATCTTTTGTGAGTTCAGACAGCTAACCACAGCTCTTAGCCATGAGCTTAATTTCTGACTACTGAACTATTTTTATGGCCACAGAGGGCAATGGTGACTATAACTCCACAAAATCATGCAGTAAGAGAGTCACAAGGTAGAGTACTTTCCCATGAGGATCTATGGTAGAAAAACACAGTTGCCTGTGTTTACACAGTTGCTTCCAAGCCTAAGGAAGGAAGTGACTAGATCCTTTCAGGAACTTAGTGACCAGTGTGGAGTAAGTCACCTTCCTTCTCTTATTTTAAATTATTCATCTGTAAGTTGGGAGCATTTAAGATCTGCTCCTACTTAGAAATTCTTAAATCAGACAATATAATCGTGGTTCCAAACTTGTGGGAACTAGAACTAGAGTACAAAGAAAGGGTTTAATATTTAAAAGGTACAAATAAAGACATACACAGGTATTGGAATTATCCAAGGAAGTAAGAGACAATCCCTGCCTTCAAAGGATATCAGCCCCTATATCTAATAGGGAACACTGTGTTCTGTGTAGTAATGAAGGACAATTATGCTCTATGACAATTTGAAAAAATCCTACCCACATTGCTCAAGTCCCAACAGTGATGACAGGACCCCATACTGGGGCGGTCTGCATATCTGCTATTTTATTTCCCTTTAGGCTCTAGATGTGGCATCCTCTTTCCAAAAATCAATTTGAATTTAATTCTACTTTTGACAGCCTGACATACAATGTCATGCTTTCCGGCATCATTTCTCCATATTTGAACTTCTTGATCATTATATGACCCTCCAAGATCTGTCTCTGTTTTAACCCCAAGGGAGACCAAAGTTTAGAGAAGCCATTAGACTCATTCAAAGTCATTCAGAGAAATTTACATCTACTATAGCAAGTGTACTATTTGAACTTTAAATAAATGTGTTATTCGCCTAAGGTTAGGTATTTTGTATAATGCCATGGTCCCAATTAAAATTCACATGTTGCCAAATTGATACCTATTGGTGATGACATCATTCTTGATTTATCCTTTCCAAACTTAATATTTTTTGTTAGTCTTGACATTAAGTATATGACCTTCAAAACTGAAATCTAGAGTCAAACTGTGCAGTCTTCTGAAATACCCTCTGTACCTAAAACAGTGTGGCTGCCAAAGCATATGAAATAGATGTGATTGCCTTTGTTTAAATATGCTTTAAGCTTCAGACAAACCGCAGGATTGTCAGTGAACTGCGTATATTCTGCGCCATGTGGTCAGTTGTGTTATTTATCTATTGTGGTTTTGATGCTTCAAGAAGTAAGTGAAGTGGTGGGAGTAGAAAGCTGGGGGCCCTTGAACTTCATGGTTCTGTTGTGAAAACAGTCATTTGACGTGAGATCATTACATTGCTATTGTGGTGCTTTCGAACACAGTATTACACTTCAATTGTTGCACTTCCTTACATAGCAGGAGATTTCTTATGCCTTAATGGCTGCTCTGAAAATAAGTGAACTCCAAATCCCTGAGGCTGTCAGAGCAGAGACTATAGTACTAAAAAAGGTCTTAGGAAGTGACCGTTTATCAACAGTTTGTGTATGTGTGTGAAGTGTGTGTGGTGTGAGTGTGTACATGTGTGTGTTTGTACCTTCTATGTGCCAGGCACAGTACTAGGTGCTGAGGGCACAGCATTAATCATTGCACAAGATAGCTGCAATTCTGCCCTCTTGAAATGTCCTGCAGCAAGATAAGTAGATAGTTGGAAAAGTGCTATTAAGGAGAAGTCCAAGGTGCTGAGGGAACACAGAGGACGGCTACTTGACTCAGACATAAAGG
Organism: Carlito syrichta; assembly: GCF_000164805.1. Lineage (NCBI taxonomy): Eukaryota > Metazoa > Chordata > Mammalia > Primates > Tarsiidae > Carlito > Carlito syrichta. The sequence continues at coordinate 266,201 of NW_007245977.1, forward strand.
GTCAGAGTTGCCTCTAGGCTGAGAGATGAGTCGTGTTAACCAAGTGAGTGTAGCTGAGTTTGCCTGGAACTAGGTGTTCTGACTATTTGCCTTTTGCCCTAACAGTCTCTAAAATTTTGGGGCTCAGCCTGTAATCCCAGTGCTTTGGGAAGTTGAGGTGAGTGAATTGCCTGAGCCCGCGGGTTCGAGATCCACCTGGGCAACTTGACGAGACCTCATCTCTACAATAAATCAAAAATTAGCCAGGTGTGGTAGCACGCGCCTGTAGTTCCAGTTACTTGGAAGACTGAGGCCGAAGGATCGCCAGAGCCCAGCAGGTCGAGGCTGCGGTGGCTGAGAGCGGCCACTGCACTCCAGTCTGGGTGACAGAATGAGACTCCAACTCAAAATAAAATAAAATAAAATAAAATAAAAAAACAAAATTCTTTTCCAAAAGGCAAGTGAAAAAAAACAGCTATGTATTTATTTTAAAGTAGTGCTTATTTTGACATTATTTTATTTTTTCTTTTGGAGTGCTACTGAAGTACCTTTTGTTTTATAATATGAGGGACAGCATACAGAGTAGTGTTTTTCTTCTCGTGAATGTATTACTTATTCATCAAAATTACAGATCACACTCACTTCCATTTCAATTTTTTAACAACCCAGAGGTCTAAGAACCTTTTCATTGACCCATCCTGCCTCTCTGAATCAGCACCTCCTCTCTTCAAATCCAAATTCTCAGAATTCTCCACCCCACCCATCACTGGGTCTCATCCTGGTCTTATCCACAAAGAGTTGCAGGCCGGTGGCTTTCCTTTGGGTTGACCTTTCAGAAGACTCATCAGATTATACTCCTCTAGGAGACAGATCTCTTACTGTATCTAGGTTTAGAGCAGCAAATAAGCGGGGCTTTGATGTGTACCATCTGAGACGGATAAAGGAAAAAATACTACAGTAGATAAAATCAGGAACCAGACCCATCATTTCAGCTTCCTTCACTCTCACCTCATCTCAGCATCAAATCATTCTCTATGAATGAATACCAGTTCTTCTTAGATATATTTCAGCCCTTTTGCTGCAAGACACAGTCGATGCCTCCTTTTCCACTTTCATTCTTCCTCTAGTTCACCTACCAAATACTTTCAGATATCTCTTTGGAGTATAAAAACCAGATAATTTTATTCTCTTTCATATAATCTTCCAGAGTCTGCATAGAATTTTCAGGACACTTTCTATTCTCTATAACCTAGTATATAAGACCCTTCCTGATTGTCTTTGTTTTGTGTTGCTGTGCAGAAATATCTGAGACTGGATAATTTTATGAGAGGGTTATTTGATCATGATTCTGCAGGCTATACAAGAAGCATGATGCCAGCATCTGCTTCCAGAGAGGGTCTCTAGCTGCTTCTGCTCATATTGGAAGGTGAAGGGGAGCCAGCATGTGCAGAGTTCCTATGGTGAGAGAGGAAACAATGGGTGAGGAGGAATTTACACTCTTTTTAACAATCAGCTCACATGGGAACTAATAGAGTGAGAACTCCCTCATCACCTTGAAGATGGCACCAAGCCATTCATGAGGTACATGCCCCATGATACAAATACCATCCACTAGTCCCCAACCTCAACATTGGGAATCAAAGATCAACACAAGGTTTGAAGGGGACAGATATCCAAACTAGAGTATTAATGAAGCCATTACTCGTCCCTCCAGCTTCATCTTGTGAAGTTCCTTCCACATTCCTAACTTTGCAACCACTTGCAAGTAAAGATTTGCAATGTCTTTTCTCTTGTTCTTCTAGGTCTCTGGGCTTTCTGGAGCTTCTGCCATTTCTCCTGCTTCTCACACTGGGTCCAATATGTAACCAAAATTTATTCTTTACATGGAAACCTCAGTGATATCTTACCTACTTTCATCTGTGTGTCATTGCTATATTCCTCCATCACATTCAGCACCTTATCTCTTGTAGCATATCCTAACAGAAAGTAAGAGACTAGTGGCTAAGGATATGGTCTGTTGTATCCAACAAACTGTGGGTTGTATTTCACCTCTTACACCTGCATGTGGAAGGACCTCGAAAAAGCGCTGTTGCCTCTCTTAGCCCTGGTTTCTTCACCTATAAATTGAGGATGCTCAGCCTATAATCCCAGCACTTTGGAAGATCATGGCAGGAGTATTACTTGAGCCCAGGAGTTCAAAACCAGCCGGAGCATATAGTGAGACGTCATCTCCGCCAAAAAAAAGTTGTTTTTTTTTTTTTAATTAGCAGAGTGTAGTGGCACATGCCTGTAGTCCCAACTACTCAGGAGGCTGAGGCTGAAGGATTGCCTGGGCCCAGGAGGTAATTGTGCCACTACAATCCAGTTTGGGTCACAGAGTGAGATCCTGACAAAAAAAATGGGGTCACTAATACTTAAACCTTAGGAGTTTTGTACAGCTTCAAAGAGATAATATTAAAAAGTACTTTAACAGTGATAGTGTGTAGTAAACTCCCCCAATTGGTAGTGTTATGAGTATTGTCACAATATGTTGTGATCATCCATTTACATCTCACTACCTTCAAAAATCTAATACTCTGATAATGAATTTTTGTATATACTCAACTTCTAACTTAAAGCATGGCATGTGATTGAATCTCAATACATGTTGATGAATGCAAGCAGAAAAGAATTAATGAATGATACGTGAAAAGGAAGGTAAGCCGGCAGAGAGGGAGGATGAAAAGAGGGGAAGTAATAAAAGAATGGCTTATTCAGTAAATAAATAAAAGAATGACCAACTTTTCATTTGATCTTTGGCTGATGCTGTTACATTTATTTTTTCCTGTGTGTCAAGAATGCATACAAAAGCTGTGATTTTGGAAACCAATCATTCCAAATTCTGAGAATTTAATGAACTCTCCCAGCATTTTTTTCTCTCTCTCTTTACAGACAAGAGAGGCAGATTTAGGCATTTCTGACAATGAAACTAAGCAGGAGAATCAAGTCCAGATCATTAGGGCTCTTGGGATAAAGTACAAAATTCAGGTTTTTGTGCTGATCACAGCTTGGAGAAAGCTTGTTATTTGGAACAAGGATATGGATGCAATAAACATTCTGAGGTTTATCTTGCTTTAATGACTTGCCTTGAGTGGCTTTGATCTCCATATTTGATAATCATTTTCAAATGGTCTAGTGTGTTCTGAAAATTGAGTAGTGGTTCATGGACTTGAGAGCCTCCGTGGAAATGACAAGCTGCAATCAGAATTTGGAAATGGGCAGTGTTACAGAACTTGTTCCATGAGGTGGAAAAACAGGGCAACCCCCTGTGAGCAAGATAAACACACTGGAACAATGATGGAAACCAGCATTCACTGATAGTATGGAGACCCAAATGTCATTAGAAGCTAAGATCAATTTTCTCTAGCTTTGTGAGCAAGCTTAAAAGAGAACTGTGCATCTTGGGACCTTTTTCATGTGTTGGGCAATCTTCTACACACTTCTTATTAATTCCTTGAATTTTTATGTCCCTCTTTCTGGGTTGAATTTTATAATCCCCATTTTACAAATGAGGAAGTTGAGGTCCAGAGAGACTGAATCACTTGTTCAAGATTATAGGACCACTTGATGGAAGGAGAATTTGAACTCTGTCTCTCTCTTAAAATAGCCCTCTGATGCCTCTTCCTCTAACTTAAAAGAACTGTTTACAGTCTCTAGCTTTAAAGTTGCCCACTCTCAGTCAGTATTTAGCTCAGACAAAACTTCCTTTAGTTGAGGGCATCTGCACATGGCCAGTACCATCCCTGTGACCAGTTAGCACCCATTAGAGCCCAGGGAGCCAGACTGGCATGACATTTCTCAGAGATCTCCTGACCTATCACTTCAGCACAGGGAAGTCAGCTGGAGGAGGATCTGCTTTGAGGGAGACTAGAAATTGAGGCTCCTCAGTATTGTCCTAAACTCATTGTGAGCTGAATCTCTGATAAACCTTCTTTAAAATGGGAAGGCCAGTATATTCCCCTTCTAGAGAAGAAAAAACTCAGGACTTCTTGTACTTTTCCTCATGATTTTATTTAAAAGATTTGTTGTTGTTGTTGTTGTTGTTCTGCATCTTGAATGCGGTTCTCTTTTACATCTCTTTTGATAAAACAGGCCCTGACAGCACTCTCATTCAGAGTATTACGGAGTTGTGCCATCTCAGGCCAGTGCATTTAGGAAATATGTTGTTGGCACTTACTGACGAGTGAGATGCATAAAGAAAATATTCTAATGACAGTTGAATCGAGAGAGCTTTGATCTCCCTCCAGAACTGCACTCATAGCTTTGAAATGCGGTTCTGGCAAAGGGGTAAAGTCTGGGCGCCTTGGCAATCAGGGCTGGGCCCCCTGAAACAGACATTTCAGTGGACCCACAACCTCCACAGTGGGATCCAGGTGCATTGGTTGTGCAGGAAGAAAAGAGACACTGAGACAGGTCTCTTGAGAGGCAGCTCAGGGCAGAGGATCTAAATTAGGAGAGACATGCCAGTCTAGCCCAACATTTCACAAACTTTGTTGGTTGTACTGTTGTTGGTTTTTGGCAAAGGTGGACGTGTGTGTGGGTTGGAGGAGGGATTGTGGTCAAATATGTTTGTGAACACTTTTACACCATCTGCCTCCCTCTTATTCTGCATTATTTAAGGCTCTGAAAATGTTTGCAATTAAAAAATATATATGTATTTAACCTTGTTCAACAGAGCATGTTCTAAGCCCACTTGACTCAGAAATGCTTTTTCTTCATCTTCATATTTATTCATCCACTCCTTGTGGATTCAGCCTTCTGTGGATCGTGATGTGGAAAGCTCCAATCTAGTTCACAAGCACATTGAACAGATGGGGACCCTGAGCAGCAGAGCAGGCAGCAGAATGTAGTGAGAAGAGGTCAGATCTTCAGACAATGAGGGTTCTGCACAGGGGTGTTTGGTGGAGGGAGAGAGCAGGGGCTGCTTTCCCTCCCACGATTGGCTCTAAGCTATGTACCCTTGCAAGGGAGGGTGTGCACCTGAAGGGAGAAGTGACTTTCCTAACTGGTACAAAAGAGCTGCTATATACAGGTGACATATAAGCAGGCTGAGGCATAGAGGTTCATTGGCAGGCCCTTATTCAATATATAACTTTCGTCAAGTCACTTCACTTTTCTGAGCCCTGGGCTTGTTCATTCTGTCTTGAAATCATATAATTGGAGAGAAAAGTGCTCAATGGCTTCCTATCAGTGTTGACTGCCTCTCAAAGGGAATTTTTAAGGGATATGGAGATTATAAAGACTTGGCCCCAACTGCTTGAAGCTCATAACCTGATGGAGAAGTTGGGTGCTCACACAGTGAATATAACCCAAAGCAGAAATTAAAATTCCAGTACTGGAATTAAAAGTAAGGGATGTAGAGGAGGGAAGACATTTTCAGCTAGAGGTGATAATGATGATTGGGGTATTGCTAAGACTTCCGCTTGTACTAACAATAAGGCAATAATAGTTCTCTTCTAAGCATCAGCCTTCATGCTAGTAACTTGATCTGTGTTGCCTCTTGTCTTCCCAACACCCCTGAGAGGTGATTATCAGCATCATCATTTTACAGGTGAGGGTGGTCAGGAGAGGATATCTGGATTGCTTCACATGTAAACTGGACTTTACAGGGAGGGTAGGATTTTAAAGAGCTAAGATTCAGGAAGAGAGATTGTGAGGCAGAGGAGGAAAACAAATGTACATGCTTAGGGAATGGGCATGACTGGGGAAAACTGGAAGTTTAGGGGATAAGGAAACCACGAAAACTTAAGTGATTGAGGTTGCAGGGGCAAGAAGAACACTGGATAAGAACATTGGGGAAGAGACACTGAACGCTGAGGCTGGGAGAACAACATGGAGGCAGATACTCAGGTTCTTTCCCAGTGAGAGAGCATAAGAGACCAGGAGATGGATGGCAGCTCACATTTTCTGGTTGTGTGCCAAGCCATCTCATTTCATCCTCCCAGTATCCCCACGAGCTACCTGAGGTAAGACTCATAAAGCAGCTTGTCCATGAAGGTAGGTCTATCTGCCCAATTCTGAGTAGTACTGGTACACAAGTTAATAGACATGCAAAGTTTTGACACTTGGATTGATTTTTTTCTGGCGCATAGATAATGATTTTTTAAAAAATAAATTTGATCAATTTACAATATATATAATAAGACCAACCTTCCATGATTGCAAAATGAAAAGTCAAGTGTCCCTAAGCAAGTCCTTTTCCTTCTCTCACCTTCACTATTTCTGCACTAATGTCCCTTCTAAATTTGACCTCCTGTATTTTCTACTCTACCTTCAAGGGACATGGGTAAGGAGGTAAATACCCACACGGACATTCCCAGATATTTTCCCCCTAATATATTTGTGAGATACACCACCTGACTCTGTATTGTTGGGAAGACCTCAGCCAGCAGAAGGGAAACTGTCACCTACAGAGCTGTGATTTTTTTCCTTTGGGTGCATCTCCAAAAGAAATGGGGAAGAGAGGTCAGTGAGGCTAGGAACCTAGATGGCTGTCATGGATTTTTCCCCCATTTAGGAAATGGAGGCTTCCCAAAGTATGAAACACACACACACACACACACACACACACACACACACACACAAGCCAGGGAGAGGCTCCCACATCCCGCTTTTCTGCTTTAGGCTAGGATGAATACCACCTCTTGAAAAGATTGGCTTCTGCAATTACCACTAAATAAACAACCAATTAAAGTGTCTCCCCTGCCCCTACCCCACCCTGTCTCTTTCTCTCATGAAGCGCTTTCTCATCCCAGAGCTATGGGGCAGAGGTGGCTTTCTCTAATAACATTTGTGTTCTCTGCCTGAGAGAACACTTGATGGAAATGGACAAATCAATTAGAAAATAATAAATTATGTGGACAGGGCTGATCCATGAAAATCTGGGCTTCTCTGTGTTTTCATTCTCCTCCCATGCATTGTTTCACCTCTCACTCTGGGCCTGGGTGAGCTTGGCAATGAGGGTGAGGTTGTGGGAAGAGTCAGACATCTAGATTTATACTTGACCTCATCACTAGCTGTGTGATCTCTGAACCCCTGTTCCTTCATCTGTAAGATGGGGATAAGTGATAGGAATAGCTAAACATGTACTGAGGTTTTTCTATATGCTGGGCATTATGCTAAGTCTTTCACACTTCCTTCATCAACTTCCTTAATCCTCTGAACAACTCTAGGAGGTAGGTACTATTATCACCCTCCTTCTGTATATAAAGAAACTGGGGCACAGGAACTTAAGTAAATTGCCTGTGGTGGCCCAAACATCATGTAGAAGAGCTGGTTTCAATTCTGAGACTGTAGCTGGAGAACGAGCCATCTTACCCACTCTGCTATGTTGTTTCCAATACCAAGCAGAGATGAAATAATTTGTGAACATAGCATGAGGACTAGCATGCAGTTCTTAATAAATGTTGACTTTCTCTTTCCCTTCTCTGATGACAGAACAGGCTGATTGGATCTCCTCATGAGGCTTCCAGCCTAAAAATCTGAATGCAGACTCTTGGGGAAGAGAAGGGCTCAATAGCAAGATTTCGGGCCAATATCTGAGCTTGCCTGACTATGCCTGGAATAGTCAGTTCAACCTAGCATAGATGTAAACTCTCCTGGTCCCTCCTATATTTCTAACCCAAGTTAATCTTTTTATGAAATGCTGTAAAAATGATGGGCACATGGACGTTTGATCTCATGAGCTTTCTATGAACCTTTCTGTGACTTGGTTGGCCAGTTCACTCTAGGTCTCAGATGGATCCTATTCACTTCAGGGTAGTGGTGTAGCTTTAGGCCCACAGAAATGTCCTGTGGAGCCTTGGATAGCTGTTACTGATTCCAATGTATTGATAAGGAAACTGGGGCCTCAATCATCAGGAATTGTTGAAACTGAGACTGGGATTTAACTATTTTTGTGTTTTTCTTTCCCAATTTAAATCTAATTTCACGAATATTTACTGAGTATTCACCGGCTATCGAACTATGTGCTGAGAAGTGTGCGCACAGAAATGAATAAGGCACCTCCCCTGCCCCCAGGTGGCCACAAAAGAGTGGTAAGCATAGACAGGTGGCGTGATTAATTGAAATGGGGTGTGAGAGTGTGCACTGGTGAGGAGTGGATGCAGGTGAGGTGATTAGCAGGGAATTCTTCCTGAAGGAGTGATTCTAGAACAAATTTTGAATTTTTTCATCAGAGGACAAAATGCCAAGTCCCAGCAAAGGAAACAGTTTTAGTGAAGGCACCAATGGGATAATGCATCATGGTTGGTGCTGAAGTACTGTCTGTACACAGTGGGATGTTCAAGAGAAAGAACAGAGAGAGCTGAGGCTACAAAGTAGTCGATGTTTGGGACACCGTGTTGGGGACCTTGAGGAAGTTTTTCTTTGTGTGCTACTAGCTGGGCTCTGTAAGGACTCCCAGGAAGAGACAGCTTATGAAAAAGGAAAACACTACCAACTACCTGCTTAAACTTAGCAAGGTATGAAGGTTCTCTAAGCCTCTACTTCCTCCTCTGGAAAATTGGGATAATAATATTACCTACCTCTGTGCTATTAAGAAGACTACAGGAGATTACCTATGTAATGTTGAGCCGTATTGGAGGGTCCAAAAAATGTGAAATGATAATTATTTGTTGACTTTATCTTATCTGCTATACCAGACTGCCTGCTTGCTTGCTTATTTTTTATTCATTGATTTCACTTTGAGCCTTATTCAGAAATGATTGTCAACTGCCTACAGGATCCCCAGAATATATTATGGTGGACAAAATGGGGGCTAAAAGAAGCATAAGTTTCCTCTCTCCATTTAGAAAATGAGACATTGAATAATATGCCTGTGACTGATCCAAAGCAGAATGTGGTCCCTCACATTTGGTGTTTCTGTTCTGATGAAAGAGTCACACTCCCTAAGGGAGTTCTTATTTCTTGAGCACCTAGGATTTGGCAATCTCTTTACAAAGACCATTTACTTCTCTCTCTCTCTCTCTCTCTCTCTCTCTCTCTCTCTCGCTTACTCACTCTTGCTCTCACGCTCTCTCAACACATTTGTTCCATGTATTAAAGAGGTAATGATTGTATAGTGGGACGCTAATTCACTTTCCAGATATGTCAGTCTACAATGGCAGCAATCCCAACACAATATCCCTCTTTCATCTACTTGCAGATAAAGAAATGAGAGCTTATGCTATACATATCATCTATGAGGCAGCATGATGCCTCAGTAAATAGAGGACAGGTTTCCAAGCTAGCCAGTATTGACCTTGAACACAATTCTGTAACTTTGAGAAACTTATTTAATAACATTGAGACACAAGATGTTCATCTTGAAAACAGTATAAAAATACCTCCTTGCAAGGATGATCAGGTCCCAAACAGGCAGACTTCTAGTACAGTTTTGTATTTGCCAAATAAGTGGTGTAAAGTCATAGTAAATGAGTGTAGGAAGGAAGACACCAAGAGCAGAAGGCATGTTTTATCTTCCATGGTCTGTATTCTAGATCTTTTTCTATGTGGCCCTGTACTCAGTCAATATGGCAGAGTCCTTAGGGGGTACAAATGTTGACTAGAGATAAATCTGGGTTCAAAACTTAATCCTGCTATTTATAAGCCTAGCAACTTTGGCAAGTGTCTTAAACACACAAGAACTTAATTTTATTATCTGTAAAATGGGATCATCTTATAATTTATTGGGAAATTCAATAAGGTGATATTTATAAAGTACTTAGTAAAGTGCCTGGCACACATAGTAGCTCTTAATTATTTGGAGAATGACTATTATTTGAATAGTGCCTATTTGGAGAATGATAACAGCCAAGGTTCTTTGTCTGTTTCAGAGCCTACTTGGATGTTAATGAGCTGAAGAACATTCTTAGATTGGACGGATCAACACATCTCAATATTTTCTTTGCAAATTCCTCAGAGGAGGAGTTGGCAGGAGTAGCAACTTGGCCATGGGACAAGGAGGCCCTAATGCACTTAGGTGAGTCTTAGAAACTCCCTCAGGAGGAAATTGCAATAGGACAATATACATTTAGAAGTGATGATGATCATTATTGTGATCATGATGGTGGTGGTGGTGGTGGTGGAGATGGTGAACAACCCATGTATTTATTATTTTTTAATTTTAAAAAACTCTTTAGCATTCCTTATGTCATTCTGACCACCAAGCAATATTCTGAAGGAAATAGCACAGTATTATTAATCATGTTTTACCAATAAGGAAACTGAGACCCAGAGAGGGAATGGAGCTTAACCAAGATCACACACAAGTCAGTGACAGGGTCACAACTGGAATTCAGTTTTCCAACTCTGTCCATTGATTGCTTTCTCCTTGTGGCCTCTGTCTCCTAGTTCATGCAAATATCTCTCAATCCTAGTAACCACATTATACTGGCACAGCCAGTCATGGACTGACTTGAAAGACACCAAAGAGGCAAAAGAAAGTGAGTTTTTAAGAACTCCTTGAGCCGGGCTCAGTGGCTCAGCCTGTAATCCCGCGCCTTTGGGAGGCTGAGGTGAGTGGATTGCCTGAGCCCGCGGGTTCGAGACCCGCCTAGGCAGCAAGACCTCATCTCCACAATAAATCAAAAAATCAACCGGGTGTGGTAGCGCATGCCTGTAATTCCAGCTACTTGGAAGGCTGAGGCGGAAGGATCGCCGGAACCCAGCAGGTCGAACCTGCGGTGGCTGGGAGCGGCCACTGCACTCCAGTATGGGCGAGAGAGTGAGACTCCAACTCAAAAAAAAAAAAAGAACTCCTTGTTCCTCCATTTTCTACCTGCCAACATAACCAGGAACTCTTCTTAAATTCAAATTATAAATATCCATAAGCAAGATATAAGTTTATACAAACAAATCACCAAAAGTTAGACATGACAATGGTTTCTGAACCAGGCCCTGTAAGCAAACATTGTAGTTCTTTAATTTTGATTTTTCCATGTTCTCTTCCAGCCCATGTCTATATGTAGGCATGCATTCTTTTACTTGTACATGTTTGAAATCATAGCACAGATAGAATTTTGTGTTCTTTTTGTGTAATATTATATCTATTTTTTCCATGTTGCAAACATCTTACCATTACTTCTCATCCATTTTTTAAAAATTTAAAATAACAAAAGAAAGACAATACTCTGGGTTATTTCCACCTCTCTAGAGACAGAACTTTTAATAGCCACATAATATTCTCTTGAGTGAGGGCACTACAATTTATTTAACCATTTTCTCCTTGTTAGAATGGTTCTATTTTTTTTTACAACAATGAGTCAGTGAATATGTGAGAATGTTAAGGCTCAGCAGAGTGACAGTGCTGGATGTATCCTTAAGCCTGCCTGGTTTTCCAGTGAAACCAGTAGCTACTGTAAATCTATGCTATCTTAGAAATGTGTGATTCTGCAACTTCAAATGATAGAATTTGTGCTGAATCAAACCATAGACATAGTTCCCTTCAGAAGATTCTCATTTCTCAATTGTTTTTAAGAGAAGAAACCCAATCATTGAGGGGAAGGGAGGTGTGAGTGCACACATGCATGTGTGTGGCTGTATAAATGGTGATAGATACAAAGATAAATAACTAACTCTCAACTGGGGGGATTTTATCCCCTAGGAGCCATTTGACAATGCCTAGAGCATTGTTGGTTATTACAATTGGGGGAATGCTACTGGCATCTAGTGGGTAGAAGCCAGTGCTGCTGCTAAGTATCCTACAGTGTTCACAACAAAGAATTATGTAGTTTAAAATGTCGATGGTGCTGAAGTTGAAAGATCTTGAGATCAATGATAGATGGATAGATAGACGGATACTGACAGATGGGTGTTGGGCAGAAGACAGTGTGAAGCTTAGGCAAACTTGAAGATGATCAGCTTATATCACACACCTAGTATGGTGCATGGGAATCGAGCTAGACAAGAGCCAAAATACATGGTTGTTCTCAACAGTGACTTTACTTAGCAGTATGGTCTTGGGCATATCTCCTTCCTCCCCCATGTCTTGATGTCCATGACTTTAAATCAGCCAGGTTAGATTAGATGGCCTTCAAGGATGCTTCTTAGTGCTGAAATTCTATTGTATTAGAAAAGCAACCAAAAGAGACATCATCAGAGTCTGAGAAGGGGTGAACAGCAGGCTTCTAAAGTTAGAGAAAAGTATTCCTGATAATTCCATGGATTTCAGAGACTGGCTCAGGGCCAGGAATATGGTAGGCTATAAATCCATAGCATGTTATAGCATTTCAGGATGATGTCAGGCTCAAGCTATTTTACCTTTTAAGAGAAGCAATGAAACAGTACTGGGGCCCAAGTGCTGTCACTCTGTGGAAAGGGTTGAGTTGGGAGGGGATGAGGTAAAACAATCAAGGTTAGCCTGGACATTAAGTCTGCAACCCTCTCATCATCCCTGGAATGGTCCTGCCCTCTGTTGCCTTAATGTTGACGCCCATGGAGAGATAGAGAATCACTGGCACTGTGGTAGCTGTTTATTTTAGAGCTCACCAAAGATGCAAAATCAATTTTACAAGATCACAAGGCCAGTATGAATCAGAACAGGCATTATACCCCCATGTAAGATTAACTCCAGGCACTCTCCAGGCTGCCTCCTCCCCATCCTGAGAGATGTTGATCATAAACAATTTCTCTGCAGTAGCCCCAATTTATTAGAACCATATATATTTTTTGTCCCTTTTCTGCTGTTATGTCATGATCCCTGGAAAAATCTTGGGTGGGAAGGAGATTAGGTTTCATATGATGATTGACAGAAAATAATTGAGAAAGATTTCCTGTCTCAATTTCTCTTCCTCCCTGCCTCTGCCTGCCCTTCTCACACCCACGTGCATGTGCACTCCCACACACCCTCTCATACATCTTTACCTTTGTGTTAAAAGGCTCTGAGCAGTTCAAATTGCTCAGAAATCCAGAAATTGCATCTCAGAAATCTAGTTCTGCAGTGACCCTTGACATGGAGACAGAGCCCTCTTTCAGGCTTGAGGCCTCAGAAGTAGACTCTGGGAGCCCCTTGACTGAGTAGGCTCACCATTCCTGTGGTTCATTCTGAGACAAAACTCCCCCCATGCTTGTGCCAGGCTTGCCAGTTCAAATCAACAAGGCCCTACTTCCTCACCATTATTTTGTCAGATGCTTCTCTGCGCTTGAAGTCTACATATAAGGTTCTCAGACCTCAATTTAATCTTCCCCAAACATGTTTGAATTTTAGAGTTGACATATCTTTTTGCCAGCCTTTGTGCAGCTTTCCAATGCCTATATGAACATGGAAGATGTACTACCAATTGTTTCTGCTGAGTTCTATCTTCCCAATGCTTGGCTTGTGGTGTAGACCATTGCTTCTCAAACCAGAATGTACAGACAAGTCATTTGGGTTCTTGTTAAAATATGGATTGTGATTCTGTATGTTTAGGGCACAGCCTGAGGTTCTGCATTTCTACTAAGCCTCAGGTAATCATACTACTTGTCCTCAAGCAGGTAAACAGCTAGCAAAACACTTGATGTACAGCTGGTGCCATTCCAGCTGCTTACACGGGATTGTCAGACCCCACAAACTTCTTTAGATGAGTTAGTGTTCAGCAAACATTTAATGGCATCCAATATCTTGGGTCCTGTGATAGGCATTAAAGGCCTGGCTTGGGAACTCAAGGATCTTAGACATAAATTCTACTTCCATGCTCACTGTTGATCCTGGCCAGTTATTTCACCTCTTTGTGAATCAGTACTGCTCCCATTGAGTTGTGAGGTGATTAAGTGAAATTATACACACAATATACTTAGCACAGGGTCTTAGGATACATAATAAATGCTGAAGAAACACTGTTTAGCATGACCACAGTTATAATGGTGAGTGTAACATGCTTCTTGCTTCATGAGTGTTCTTGTTCTTAAGAGTATTAGAAATGGCCAGGCTCGGTAGCTCAGCCTGTAATCCCGCGCCTTTGGGAGGCTGAGGGGAGTGGATTGCCTGAGCCCACGGGCTCGAGACCCACCTGGGCAGCAAGACCTCATCTCTACAATACATCAAAAAATCAGCCGGGCATGGTAGCGCACACCTGTAATTCTGGCTACTCGGAAGGCTGAAACGGAAGGATCGCCGGAGCTTAGCAGGCGAGGCTGCGGTGGCCGGGAGCGGCCACTGCACTCCAGTCTGGGTGACAGAGTGAGACTCCAACTCAAAAAAAAAAAAAAAAGAGTATTAGAAGTGAAGAGGTGACGTACAGAGATGCTAATTAACTTGCTCAATGTCACAGTTAGTGAAGGGAAAATGAGAACCAGAAACAAGATGCCTGAGTCTGAAGGCTTCATTTAGACAGGAATAAGTAGAATATTGTAAGCCAGGGCGTGCTTTACTTTCTAAGAAAGAGGTTGCAGCAGAAAGGTCTACCAGCCCAGAAATCAGAGTTGCTAAATTATAATTATTGCTCTCCTTTTAAGTAGTTTGGAATCCCCTTGGGTAAGTCCCTTCACCGCTTTAGGCATTGATGTTTTCACCTGAAAACGAAGGGATTGTACAAAATGACTGCTGAGATTCCTTCCAGCTTTGATAACCCATGACTCATGTCACACATTGTAACAGCTCTCAGAACAGTGGATTCATAGGTTGGAGAAGCTTGTGGCTATTTGGGGCAGCATCCCTTTATTCTTGATTGATTGGGGTCCCTTGCACCAGGAAGCAGAGTGCCCAGCTTACCTAATGCTCTGGTTTTTCCCTTACAGGTGGCATTGTCTTGAACCCATCTTTCTACGGCATTCCTGGGCACACTCACACCATGATCCATGAGATCGGCCATAGCCTGGGTCTCTACCATATCTTCCGAGGCATCTCAGAAATTCAGTCCTGCAGTGATCCCTGCATGGAGACAGAGCCCTCCTTCGAGACTGGAGACCTCTGCAATGACACCAACCCAGCCCCCAAACACAAGTTCTGTGGTGACCCAGGGCCAGGGAATGACACCTGTGGCTTCCATAGCTTCTTCAACACTCCTTACAACAACTTCATGAGCTACGCAGGTAGGTCCTACTCCCCACAGGGTGTCCAGGACTAAAATTCAACCATGGGTTGCAGTCCTCGTTCAGGCTAGCCTTGAACAAATATTTTACCTTTTCTAAGACCCTAACAGTTGGAATAATATTCCTATTGTGAGCACCTTGGGAGTTCAAGGAAGATGTTATTTGTCAAAATTCCTCAGAAAGACACACTTTAGGGAGATGACTAGGACTAAAATTTAGGAAACCCAGGAGGAAGGCCTATCTCTGCCACTCGACCACCTAATGCCTTTGGGTCATCATCTCCCTGGGTCTCACTTTTCTAAGCAAAATGATCCCCAAGATCCCTCCTAATTGTGCAGCTTTATTTTCCTAAGCTGGTGGTTGTTTAATCTTTTTTTATTTAACCAATGTTTTCCTTAGATAAACATAAAAATACCTCTCACATTCTCCTTTACTTTTTTTTTTACAAAAACAAAGAGAATATTTTTGATTTTGCAAATTCAAAATTATTACATGTGATTGGATATAGTATTTTTTTTTCCCCTACTAGCATATCTTATCATGGCCCTTTTGTATAGCATCACTAACTAACTGTTAAGGGCACTCTGGGATACCCTGTGCTTCCCTTTAGCACATGATACATTAAGGCCACTTTAAGCCCTTTTAGCACTTTTGGCAAATTGGAACAAGACATTCCTTCCTCAGGGCTATCACAGCCCTCACTCCTGGTCCTTTCAACCAATAATTTTTGTGTAAGGCACAATCCACACAATTGCATGTGGCAGTCCAGGGTCAAATTCTATTTAGACACTCAATTTCATGTCTCTTTTCCCACTAAAGCAAGCAAATTCTGTCAAGGCAAGGTATCTAATATATCACTGTATTCCCAAAAGCCAGCACAAGAGCTGATGCTTAATAAATGTTTCTAGGAAAGAAGAAAGATAAGAAAGAAGCAGAGAAGGCAGAGAGGATTGGAGGGAAGGATAGAGAAAAATGAATCTTATAACAGGTATATAAAAATGGAGTCCATGTAACAATTTATTACTTTTTTAAAGACTTTAATATGCTCCACCTCATTTAATTCTCACAACAAATCTATGGAATAGGAACTATCCCATTTTTCAGATGACAATACTGAGACTCACTGAAGTCACTTACCCCAGGTCACACATCTGACTCCAAATATTTACATCTTTTACTCTTGTGCCACTCTTCAAAAGAGAGCTAGCTGATGGTAGAATGGTGATATTGAGCAACCTGGGTATTTTTTATGCTCTATTCCACAGAGATGTCTTGGGGACTGCCCCAGTGTCCATGTGACTGGGGGGCTGTAAGCCCCCACTTTTTTTAGAATCAGGGAACCTCCCTTCCAACTATTTTACATTTCTGTTAGAGTTTTGCTTCATTGCATTTGAAAACCCAAAGGATTCTGTGATCCCTAGTGGTTCTTTCTGCTTTTCCATTCAGGTGGATGACTTCTGGGGGCCTTTTCAGTACAAGGTTCATGCTTTCCAAACCTGAGGTCTCTTGAAATGTCAAAATCCAGCTCTGGTACAATAAAGAGTCTTTAGATTTGGATCGCTTTTTTTTAAAAAAAAAGGCAAAAGTGATGGGTATTTCCTCAAAAACAGATTCCCACTGGACTCCCATTCCCAGCCAAGCTGACACCCTACATCCGGTTCCCTGTTCCCTCCTACAGCCCTGCTTACGTTCCATTTCTGTAGCACCTTTTCTTGGCCAGCTCAACGCACATGGAAAATAAACAATAACATAAGTTTGGAAGTTTGCCGACTTCTTAGGGGCCTAGGAGCTGCCACTAGCTACCAGACCCCCATAAACTAAATCTTTTTTTTTTTGTTCCCCTTTGTACAGATCTAAGGGGTGATTGATTTACTGTTGTTTTTTTAAAGGAACCCCTCAGCTCAGTGACCCATTAACAGCAGAACTAATTCACTGAGCTACGATAACAAACTTACACCCGCAAAAGCATATTCAAGGCGACCACGAGCTTTGAAATGTTTGTTTTCTTAGGATTTCTGATAGATGAGGTGACAAAAGCAGCTGGATAAAATTCAAAATGCATAACAGGATTGGGTTCTCAGAAATGGGGGGAGCAATGCACTGGAACTCCCCAGGCAAGGGTAGAGACGTTGCTGGGTCAACTTTTTCCAGTTGCTTTTCCTTCCTGGGTGCTTCTTCTCAGGCCTGGTCACTAGTAGGGCAAAAGGTCTTAGTATGGTACTGTCAACATAACTTGCAAAGATGGACATGGTTTGTGTCTGTGCTGTCCAGTGTGGTGGCCACTGGCCATATGTGGACATTGAGTACTTGAAGTACAACTAGAGCAACTGAGAACCTGAATTACCAGTCTTTAAATTTTTTTTTTTTTGAGTTGGAGTCTCATTCTATCGCCCAGACTGGAGTGCAGTGGCTGCTCCCGGCCACCGCAGCCTCGACCTGCTGGACTCTGGCGATCCTTCTGCCTCAGCCTTCCGAGTAGCTGGAATTACAGGCGCGTGCTACCACACCCGGCTAATTTTTTGATTTATTGTAGAGATGAGGTCTCACCAAGTTGCCCAGGCGGGCCTCAAACCCGTGAGCTCAGGCAATCCACTCACCTCAGCCTCCCAAAGGCACGGGATTACAGGCTGAGCCACCAAGCCCGGCTTGATTAATTTAAATTGAAATAGTCACACGTGTCTAGTCGCTACCATACTGATATAACTGTGATGTGCCAGACTTTCATGAAATTCTTTATAGGCTTGTCTCAATGAATAACCCAAGAAGGTAAGCACTGTTAATATCACACAAATTTACAGAAACAGAGACAGAAAGTATGGGTCAGGTAGCTTAAGTAACTTGTCCAGGGTCATAAGATAAAATAAGGCAAAGGTGAAACTTAAACCCAAGTCTTTCTTATAATAGAGCCTGTGTTATTAACCAGCAATTATCTGCCTCACTTTCTGATCCTGGGGAAGGTTGAGAGGGTCCCAAGTGCTTAAATCAAGCAGGTACCTGGCAGATGATGGGAGCAAGCCTAGTTCAGCAGGCTGAGCAAAGCACCAGGGGAATATGGTCATGTGAGCTGTTGGATACACTCTTGTTAGAGTAGCAGCAACCCTGACTCTATTTCTTGGAGATAATAAGCCATTTAAGGTTCTTTGAAGAGGACACTCCAGTCCTCAAGAGTGCAGGAAACCAGGCTTTCTTCAGCCTATAGAAGCAAGTGTCTTGATATCAGCTTTCTGTGTGTTGGTACCTCTTAACATGCCCACATGCATTGACACAGCAATGCCATCTGCAAGGCACACAGCCAAAGCAAGTAAATCAATTGATGTCTTCAAATAATTAGCCAAAAGAATGTTCTTAATATTTATTCTCAAAATGTTTGCTAGGTATTTACTATGTGCCAGGCATAAAATAAAAATATGTGTGAAATATTAGAAACTGATTATGCACCCAAAGATAATGAATTCCTGAAGTAAATGGCAAGGTATCCATATGACAGAACATAACATGGCCACTAAAAATAATGTAGAAGACAATTGAGGAGCATGAACAAGAGCAGAGTAACTTAGTGGTTCAGACCATGAAGTCTGGAGTGAATGAACCATGCTTGAATCTCCCACGTCCCAGCCTTTGATCCTAGGCAAGTTACTTCTCCTCCCTGTGCCTCAGTTACCTCATCAACACCACAAAGGATAAATGTACTCACCTTGCATAATCATACAAACAAAGGATTCAGAACTGTCCTTGATAACATAATTAGTGCTCAATAAATGACAATAAGTAGGATTATTTCTTAACTATTTAGTGTGAAAAAGGTCACAGAGCCATATGTAGAGTGTAAGACCTGTGTATATGTATATGATGAGAATTACAGAAATTCACTATATATACTCCCATCCATGTACACATAAACACACACACACGCACAAACACACACACACACACACATACTAGCATTAATTGTGTTATCTACAGGTAAATTGGTTGGGAGTGATGTTTATTTCTTTATAACATTTTTTGGCATGTTTCAGATGTTCTATAATGAATATCTGTAACACTCATAATCATTGATTATTATGACTGTTATATCATTATTATTACTTTAAAACAACAAAAAGGGGCTTTTTCAAAAGGCAACCACTGAGTTATCTATGCAGTAGACATGAGTTTGCTTGTTAAATGCTCTTGTCCGCTTTATGAGGCAAATAGCATCATTATTCCTCATTTTACAGTGGGTGAAAGTACTTTCTGTGTAGGGACAAGATGGGGACAGAAGAACTGGATGAGCTGACCAAATGAAGTGGCCACAGATATTGGAAGGGGAGACATTTGAAGCAAAAAGCCAAGTGGGGCTACTCTAGACATTAGCTAATTGAGACAAAGCTTTGTGATAAATGAAAACTTTCTGGTTCCTCACAGAAGATTCTGATAGCAGCTAAGTCTCTAAGTGATGTACCCTAGGACAAATGTTTTCCACTTTCAACTTTAAAGGGCAAATACATTCCTGTTCCCCTAGTAGGTTCTATTGCCTATCCATTTTTAAATTATTTTTTTATTGAATTTTTCATATTTATGAAAATGGTTTATGTTTTAGTTATAAAGTAAAATATGCTTATTTTGAGGGGGAGAAAAAAATCGAAGTTTATAGAGGAAAAAAATACTATTTTTTTTCATCCTCATTCATCTTGATAGTGGGTTTATGTGTTCTAGTTCATTGAATCCTTACAACTATATGGGGTGGAGCTGACTTAAATGTCCCCAATTAATATATGAGGGAAGTGAGTCTTAAGGTTATTTCCTTTTTTTGTTCATACCTGATTAGTATTCTGTTCTATGCCTGTTCCTTAAAGTACACAATTGATTCCCTATTAATGAACAGATGTGTTATTTCTAATATTTTTAATATTATAAATGATGTGTCAAGAAACATCCTTGTACATGTATTCTCCCCATGTTTGTCCAAGAGTATCTGTCTTTTTAATTTATAAACTCGTTATTGCTAGATCAAAGAGAATGCATATTTTACATTCTGTTTTTTTTCTGCTTCCAGTTTTCCAGCACTCACACATATATGAGCACAAACACACATATCACAAACACACACTATTCCCAGTGATGAGATAGTAAACATTTAGTAGCCTTAATCATGGTACAAACATTGTTCTTAGTGTTCTGTGCCCCTTCATCTTGGCCATGTTTTGAGATGAACAATCTTGTTATCATCACTGTCTCCACTTTACAGACAGGGGAAGCTGAGGCACTGGGGGCATTAAATCATTTGCCAGGTTGACTTCAAATTCTGCATGCACTAACTACATTGTCATACTTCTTTCCTTAGCCATTGTGCTCTTCTTTTGCAGCTAACCTATTCTCAGTGGTTTTTCTAAGGTTTTCAAGATGAAGTACAAAGTTCATAGCAACAGAGAAGGAAGTACCCAGTGATCTAGCCACTTTCAGACTGAGGCCTTTGGACTCCAAGCAATGAGGAGCCATAGGATATTTGGTATTTGGGAGTTACATAGTGGATCTGGATTTGAAAAAGATTTACTTGATTCATCACTATTACACAGTGCTTGTTAAGGGATATCAGGTTTTTCTGCTTCCTCCAAATGTTTTAAAGACTTCCCTAGGGTGCTGGAAAGGAGATTGTCAAAAATTACTAAGGAGATTTAAGGCAGCTTCTGTGTATAACCTCCTCACAACCCTGTCCCTTCCCTAAGCTTGATTCTCAAGGTCATGTCCAACTGCCCAGCACCTGCCCAAATTTATCTTCTGTTTGTTTGATAAGAAGAAGTGAATGTATGCTGCTGGATTCCCAGTCGCGAGTTTATTTTAAGATCTGGTGAGCCCCGTGCTCCTTGTCTGGGACCCAGCTGTAGAAACCCTGACTAGGCGGACACCTCTGGGAAGTCATGTTTTTGGAAACCAAGCCAAAACAGTGTCTTGACTTGCCTCTGGTGCAGCTGAATAAAGCTGTTGGAGGGAGAAATGGGAGGCAAGCTTCTTCCCTGGGGGCTGGGTTTTGGGTCACTGCCTTCCGTCCATACCCTGTAATAGAGAGGGTAGGATTGAAGGTCATTAGATCTAAAGACACCTGAGAGATTGTGTTCCAAGCCCCCTCAGACTCAGGCTCAACTCCCATTTATCAGCCACCTGCAGGATATTATACACATACAAGGTCTCAAGTATGCTGAGAAAGTTTTTAGATTGATGAGAAGAATGGCCTTGGAGTCAGGACTGCCTGAGTACAAATCCCAGATGTATCCCTAGTTCTGTAACTTTGGAAAAGCTGCCTGCCCTCTCAGCCTCAGTTTCCTTCTTTGTAAAATAAAGAAAATATGTACTCCAAAAATAGTGCAAAGGGAAAGGTTAAGTGTATCTAAAGTAGAGTGCACTGTGCCTGGCTCATACTAAGCATGCAATAAATGTCCCAATGACAGTACTGTATGAGAGTTGTTATTGCTCATGCTTCAGCATGCACACTACCTTGGAGTGTCCCTGGGTCTTCCAGACTCCTCGGCCTGTGCTGTCTGCATAAGACACCGAGACTCTGTAGTCATGTAACTCTAGCTCCTTCTCTTGCAATCCCCCCGCTTTCTTTCCTGATCTTAGCCATGCAATCTGATTGATCTCAGGTACTTGTACTTCCTTCTTCAGACACCCTTCTGGTTCACCTCCCTTGCCCCACATATTGTCTTCCTGCTTATCAGTGGTTGACATCAGAGACTTTAGCAGCCTAGTAACAGCCTTGACTCTATAACTAGACTGGTAGCTCTTCAAAGGCAGGCACGTTTTAAGTTTCATTTTTCCATGCCTTTGGCACAGAGTAGAGAAGATACAGTAGACACACAAAAGGTTTGTTTGAAGGGCAACATCACTGCATCAGCGAATAACAGAATTAATGTGTGGATGAATGAATGTGAAGGAATAAGTTGAAATTAATGAACACACGAATGAGTGGATGAATTAGTGGATAAACAAGTGAACAAATGAGTGAGAGGTATTGAATGAGGAGTGAGTGAGGTAGGGAGTAAGGGAATTTTTGACTTGGTGACCAGTGGATTTGGGGCCCATGAAAAGCAACTGGTCTTATCCATGTTTCCTGCCTTGAGTTCTGCACTGCTCTCTCCCCAGTCTCAGGCATACTTTTTCAGTTCCATCCACCCTCCTCTTTCTCCTGTTTCCTCTCACCTGTCTCCAGAAGAGATGACTATCCTAATTTGTTCACAGACCATTAACTCTTGAGCCCTGGAAGAGGCCAGCCATGAGTTGGCAAGAAAGGATTGAGGTGCCGGCTCCATGGTCGCCAGGAGACGTCATAACTCTCTCACATGCCCGCCCCTGTGGCTCAGTGCTTATCTCTTTCTCTGCCTGCTTGCAGATGATGACTGTACAGACTCCTTCACACCCAATCAAGTCGCCAGAATGCACTGTTACCTGGACCTGGTGTACCAGAGCTGGCAGCCCTCCAGGAAGCCAGCGCCTGTTGCCCTCTCCCCCCAGGTTGTGGGCCATACAACAGACTCCATGACGCTAGAGTGGTTTCCACCCATCGATGGCCACTTCTTTGAAAGGTGAGTGTGTCCTGTGAAGTACTGATCGCTCTTCTGCCAAGAAGAGGGAAACTGGGAAGGGAGCAGAATTCCTTGGAGAGGAATGTTGCTGTTTCTTGTTCTTGTTCAGAGGGTACCACCCACCACCTAGTACCATGATCTGCACATACAAGCACACTGTAAATTTTGGGTCAGGGAATAAATGAGTGATTGCTAATAGAAAAGAATAACTAATGATATTTTTAAATTTTTTTATTTTAAAGATATGGTGTACAATTCAAAATTAGGTAGATAAGTGATCATCGTATAGATAAAGTTTGGGATTTTAAAGTGAATGCTTATTTAGGTTGACTTTGTTATTAGAAGTGTGGCAATCTCTATTGCTGGAAACCTCTGTTCTTATCTCCATGAGCTCAGCAGTTAAAATTGCCTTTAGTTAATGAGCAAAACTGTATTATATTATGTTATATATTATATTATATTATATATGAGTATATATTTATTATATGTATTATATTATATGTATTATATGTCTGTATTCATACATAGGCAAAGAATATATACACACACATATATATATAATATATAATCACAATCTTTGTCTATGCCAAGTATCTTTTGTAGAGTTCATGGTAGAATTTTAGAAGACCAGCGAATGATATACTGAGGCATAAGATACTTCTGTTCTGCTTTCCTGTCTGTTTACTAAATAACTATTTGACCTTGGACCAGTCACTTTCACTATCTGTCTCTGATTCTTCTCCCCGTGAAAATTGGGTCTAATGATGCCCCCATGGCCTGAAGGTGGAGACCTGAGTCAAATGGTCTCTTGTGGTTCCTTTCTTCATGGAGACTTCTTAAGGAACTCAAGATTTAAGTGAACCAAATCTAAAGAGGTCATGAAAATACACCAAGATGTTTGTATCTGTTTTGGAACTTTGCCATGATTCAGAGGAAGATTGGTATATTACCCTACCCAAGCCTTTCTTGAGGATGTTTCATCTAGTAGTGGTTATATAACATTAATGATGGTTAAAATAATCATGCTTATAATTAATTAGAATTACTCTGTTGTAGTTGCCACTGTAGATCAATTGCTTACTATGTAACAGATTCTGTACTAAATCCTTTATATACAGAATCTCATTTACTCTTTCCAGTAACCTTGTACAAAAGGGATCGTCTTCTTTATGTACCAGATAAGGAGAGAATTGGAGCTAAAAGAGGCTGAGAGATTTGACCAAAAGTCCATAGAAAATGGTTGGGTCTGGGCTCGAGTTCACATTTTTTAATACCTTGTCTCAGACTCTCGCATGCTTTCATTAAGTTGTTTCAAAACTAGAGTTACAAAGGAGGTGTTACACCTCCCCCAAAAATAAAGCCCCCAAAAAGGTGACAAAGAATTCTCATTTACAAGTGTGTTTGTCTGTGTTGGTGTGTATGTATAAAAAACATAGGAGACAAAGAACCTAAATGATACTCTCAAAAGAAGACACACAAATGATCAACAGATATATTAAAGATTTAAAAAAAGCTCAACCACAGTGAAAAATCATAACCACAGTGAGAAATTATCTTACTCCTAGAATGACTATTATAAAAAAGATGAAAGACAGTAAACATTGCCAAGGGTGTGAAGAAAAGGAAATTCTTCTGCACTTTGGTAGGAATATAAATTAATATAGCCATTATAGAAAACAGAATGGTGATTCCTCAGAAAACTAGAAATAGAATTACCATATTATCCAGCAATCCTACTTCTGGGTATATGTCCAAAAAATTGAAATCAATATGCTGAAGAAATATCTGCACTCCCATGTTTGTTGCAGTATTGTTCTCAATAGCTAAGATATGGAATCAACGTAGGTGTCCATCATCAGATGTATAGATAAAGAAAATGTGGTATACAAATGGTCTCCAACTTATGATGGTTTGATTTACAATGTTCTGATATTACAATTGTGAGGAAGCAACATGCATTTAGTATTGCTTTCAGTAATAAGATGGGATAAGCCCATCTTAAGTTAAAACTATGTTAAGTTGAAAATGTACTTTCAGCTGGGCACAGTGGCTCACACCTGTAATCCCAGAACTTTGGGAGGCCGAGGCAGGAAGATAACTTGAGTCCAGGAGCTCAAGACCAGCCTAGGCAACATAGCAAGACTTCATACTTACAAAAAATAAGAAATAAAAATAATTGGGTGTGGTGGCATGCAACTGTAGTCCCAGCACTTTGGAAGGCTGAGGTGGAAGGATCACCTGAGCCCAAAAGGTCAAGACTGTGGTGAGCTGTGATCCTGCCACAGCACTACAGCTTGGGAGAAAGAGTGAGACCGAGACTAAAAAATAAACAAACAAACAAATAAAAACAAAAAACAAAAAATGCACTTTCTTTTTTTAATTAAATGTTATTATAGAGAGGTGGGATACAAGTAAGCATTAACTACACATGTAGGCTGCATGCAGGTGAAGTTTGGGCCTCCAACTAACCTTCATTCCGCTGGTATAGGACCAGGTACTCTTTGTGTTGTTACATGCCTCCCTTCCTCCCTCTCTCCCCTAGCAGTGCCCAGTGACCGTCAAACTTTCTCTTGTGCTAATGTGTTTAATGTTCACATCTCACTTATAAGTGAGAACATGCAGTATTCAGTTTGTTGTTTCTGTGATGGATCACGAAGTGTGATGGTCTCCAACTCCATCCAATTTGCATGAAGTCTATGATTTCGTTCTTCTTTATGGCTGTGTAATACTCCACCATGTATATGTACCACATTTTCTTTATCCAGTCCACTTTCAAGGGGCAATAGGGTTGGTTCCATGTTTTTCTTTTCTTTTCTTTTCTTTTTTTTGAGTTGGAGTCTTACTCTGTCGCCCAGACTGGAGTGCAGTGGCCGCTCCCGGCCACCGCAG
>NW_007245977.1:291746-306140 GCF_000164805.1 Carlito syrichta
CTCAGGCAATCCACTCACCTCAGCCTCGCAAAGGCGCGGGATTACAGGCTGAGCCACCAAGCCCGGCTCCATGTTTTTCTTATTGTGAATAGTGTCAGTAAAGATGTGTATATAGGTATCTTTTTGGTAGAATTTTTGTTCCTCTGGGCATATTCCCAGGTGGAATTGCTGGATCATATGGAAGGCCAATTTTTAATTCTTTTAGGAATTTCCACACTGCTTTTCATAGAAGTAGAATTAGCTTACACTCCCACGAGCAGTGTAGAAGTGTTCCCTTTTCTTCACACCCATGCCTGCATCAGTTATTTTTTGATGTATCAATGATGGTCATCCTCTGGAGTTAAGTAGTATCTCATTGAAATTTTGATTTGCATTTCTCTGATGATTAGTGAGGTTAAGCATTTTTTCATATATCTGTTGACTGCTTGTATGTCTTCTTTTGAAAAGTGCCTAGTCGGGCTCGGGGGCTCAGCCTGTAATCCCGCGCCTTAGGAGGCTGAGGTGAGTGGATTGCCTGAGCCCGTGGGTTCGAGACCCGCCTGGGCAACTTGGTGAGACCTCATCTCTACAATAAATCAAAAATTAGCCGGGCGTGGTAGCGCGCGTCTGTAGTTCCAGCTACTTGGAAGGCTGAGGCGGAAGGATCGCCAGAGCCCAGCAGGTCGAGGCTGTGGTGGCCGGGAGCAGACACTGCATGCCAGTCTGGGTGACAGAGTGAGATTCCAACTCAAAAAAAAAAAAAAAAGAAAAGAAAAGTGCCTATTCATGTCCTTTGCCCATTTATTTATTTATTTTGATATTTATCAATATTTTATTTTGATATTGTGGGGTACAGTTAAGGGTTAAGTATACAAATATGCTTCATTCAGGCCCCCTTGTTAATAACAGGTGTCTCCCTGTCCCCAGACAGATGTTTACTACCATTAGTCCCATCCTCCCCCCCATAGTTTCCCACCACTGTCAGTCATTTTCTTATGGTAGTGCGTTGGATGATCAAGGTTCACTATATGAGTGAGAACATGTGATACTCAGATCTTTGTTTCTATGAGAGGTCACTCAGTATTATAGACTCTAGCTCCATCCAGGTTGCTGTGAAATTCATGATTTTGTTCTTTTTTATGCTTTGCCCATTTATTAATGGAGTTATTTGCTTGTTTCCTTTTACTTCATTTGGGTTCCTTGTAGGTCCTAGATGTTAGGCCTTTGTCAGATATGTAATTAGCAAATATTGTTTCCCAATCTGTGGGGTGTCTTCCCACTCTCTTGATGGTTTCTTTTGTTGTGTAAAAACTTTTCGGTTTGATGAGGTCCCACTTGTCTATCTTAGCTTTTATGTCATTTGCTTTTGGGGATTTGGTCAAGAATTCATTGCCTACTTTGATGTGCTTAAGGATGTTTTCTACATTTTCTTCTTATACTTTGAGGTTTTATGTTTAGGTCTTTGATCCATTTTGAATTGATATTTGTATATGGTCATAGGTTGGGGTTCAGTTTCATTCTTCTGCATTTGGTCAGTCAGTTTTTCCAGCACTATTTGCCAGATAAATATCTCCTTTTCCCAGTGGTTGTTATTGGTGGCTTTGTTGAAGATGACTTGGCTGAGAGACAGATGAGTTGGTTGCTTCTGGAATCTTCTGAGCCCAGGAAGTCAAGGTTGCAGTGAGCAGTGATCCTGCCACTGCACTACAGCCTGGGAGACAGAGTGAAACCATCATCAAAAAAAGAAAAGAAAAGAAAATGCACTTTCAACTTATGATATTTTCAACTTACAATGGGTTTATTGGGATGTAACCCAATCACAAATTGAGGAACATCTGTATAGACACAATGGAATACTATTTGGCCATAAAAAAGGGGAAAATCTTGTCACTTGCAACAACATAGATGAACCTGGATGCTATTATGCTAAATGAAATATGCCAGGCACAGAAAGAAAATTACCACATGATCTCACTTACATGTGGAATCTAAAGGGTAGTGGGGTGACGTGGTTGATGGGGAAAAGGAAGATGTTTATCAAAGGGTATAAAGTTTTAATTAGGAGGAATAAGCTTTAGTGATCTATTGCACAGAGTGATGATGAAAATAATGATGCACTATATTTCCAAATTGCTAAAAGAGTAGGTTTTAAATGTTTTTACCACAAAATTAAGTATGAGAAGTGATAAATTTTTAATTTCCCTGATTTAGTCATCCCACATTGTAAACAAATATCAAGACATGACACTGTACCCCATAAATATATATAAAATTATTATAGATCAATAGATCAATTAAAATGAAAATTCTAAAAATATATTAGATCACTGTACCTCATAAAATTTGGGCTCTTATTTTCTGGTACATTTTCATCAGTAACTGATTCTAGAACTTTCTTTTGGCAGCTGAGTGAATGTGATCACCAGGGAAGGAAATGCACTCCTTAGATTCTCTGTAGAAACTCCCCATCCTCTGCTTCAGCTGCCCTCACCGTGAGCTCAGAGCTGGGTTTGGGAAACTTCATGTGACACTTCAGAGCTGACTTTCCAGCAGTCCATAGATTTATTTTTTTTTTCCTGTGGTGATGAGAAGTACCAGCCTTTTGGTCATGCTTTGGCCTCAATTCCACCTAAAAATGGAAGTTTTGTAAATGAAGCTTCCTGTGTATGTATTCAATTTGTATTTCATAAAGCCGTTATTGTCCATTAAATAAATACCACCTGATTTTTGGAAACCTGTTGGAGGGTTAATTGTTGTGTAATAAGATATGTCTCTATTACATAGTGCCCTCAACTTCAATCAATATGTTTTTAATAACCTATCGCTGGTTGGTTCCTGGAGGTTCATACAATAGCTATTCTGTTTGGTCTAAGATTTCATAGTGCAGTTATCATATGTTAAATTAAAACTGACACTTTTGAAACATATCTAATTAGGGTTAACAGCTATGTAGACCATATTCTATGTCAAAAGGAGTCCACAAGTTCAGCAATTTGTTGTAAAAAAATAGAACTACGCTTTATGCATATCACTCTCTCATACACGTGGAGTTTATACTAATGCAAATTGGTTTAGCATAAAGTGTACTTGCTTTGATGTCAGGTCATCCATTTTCCATTCTCTGCTTCATCACTCCTAGTAGATGGGACCTTGGGCAAGCCATTTCAACTCCCTCATCCTCTGAGTCTTCTTCCATTAAAAAGGTGCTAATCATGCCTACATTATTTGACGTTTGTGAAGAATTCAACAAGATGACATCTGTGATATGCCAAGCACATATACTTTATGTGCAAGAAATATTAACTCCCATATTGTGCAACATTTTTCAGAGCTGTTTAGCTACTTGAAAATTCCCTTTCCCCACAAAGTCTCTGGTGTTTTCCACTACATCCATCACTGCCAACCTCTTGCTCCTGGCCATCCTCATGTCCTCCTGCTGTTCTCACATCTGTGGTCTAAGAGAATACAAGGATTTCCCTTAAAAAAACATATTCAGATCCTCCCACAGCCTGTGTCCTCACACATGGGCAACTGAATAAATAATTCAAGGCTACCTCTGTTTTTTCTAACTCCTTTATTTTTATCTGTCTTGCAAACATGTGTTGACTGGATGGTTTCAGTTATCTGAATAATTGGCTATGGTGTATTGGAAAGAATTCTGGACTTGAAAACCAACAGGCCTGGGTCTGTAGTCTTTGTGACCTCATCCATTCCCTCTGCCTCTTTGGCCTCAGTTTTCTTATCTGTTAGCCAAAGAGGTTCTAACATTTCTCAACCAGGTTTCTTGGTTGAGAAATTTAAGAACATAGAAAATGCTTGAGTAACTATTTTTTCATTTCTCCCAAAGATGGGACAAAATCAGTACTATTTTAGTTGCATAGGAGATAAGTTAATTTATTATATACAGTGTATGCCTTAAGAAGCACTGTCTAATAGGACTTACTTCAGTTACAGAAATGTTCTGTGTCTTCATGTCTAAGATGATAGCCATTAGCCAACTGTTACTATGAAATGTGATTAGTGTGGGTGAGGAACAAGATTTTAACATTTATTTAATTTTAGTTAACTTAAATTTAAACAGCCACATGTGACTAGTAGCTGCCATGTTGGATAGCGTCTGTTTAGAGCTTTAAGCTTTGAATCTCATGGAACCCAGGTAAGAAAGATAATCTCTCCCAGCTTTGGCATCCTGGATGTCTATGATTTCAGTGTGTGTGTGTGTGTATGTGTGTGTGTGTGTGCGCGCGCGCGTGTGTGTAGATATAGGTACCTGTGAAAATAAAATAAATATCGAAGGTAGGAAACACATACACTACCTGGGTGTGTAGAACACCCCACACATTTGTCGTCAGCTGGATGATGATTTGTATATTCATCAAAGTATTTCTTGGTAACCCGGGGTGTGTCAAGAACTCAGTGAAGCTCAGGTAGCTTTATGTGCATCACCCAAAACAAAACACCCAAAGAAAATAGAAAGAATCAATGGCCATTAAGGTCAGCATGATTCCTGGATCCATTCTAGGACATTTGTAATCTTGTCATCACAAAGCCAGTCAGTCATGTGACTCAGAGGCACTATGCATGTCTTGTGGTCATTGTAATGGAACTCTGCCGTCACTAGTGGTGCTTGAAGACGTCTCTCCACCCCTAATTTCCTGCCTACAAGTATATTTGTGTAATTGTGATTATCGTTTACCCGAGTAACTCATATGTATTTAAAATGTGTAGAAAATTTAGAAAACCAGAATACATAAAAATAGGAGGGAATTAAATCAATCATCTTATGTTTTACTGCCCAGAAATTACTGCCAATACTATTTTGTCCCAAAAGGTTATTTGAACATTTAGATACTACTATAGAATCAGCTTTTTTTTTTTTTTTTTTTTTGAGTTGGAGTCTCACTCTGTCGCCCAGACTGGAGTGCAGTGGCCACTCCCAGCCACCGCAGCCTCGACCTGCTGGGCTCCGGCGATCCTTTCGCCTCAGCCTTCCGAGTAGCCGGAATTACAGGCATGCGCTACCACGCCCGGCTGATTTTTTGATTTATTGTAGAGATGAGGTCTTGCTGCCCAGGTGGGTCTCGAACCCGCGGGCTCAGGCAATCCACTCACCTCAGCCTCCCAAAGGCACGGGATTACAGGCTGAGCCACCGAGCCCGGCCTAGAATCAGCTTTGAATGTGACTTTTTCACTGAATATAATAACTTAACATATTTACCATGAAATTACATAATCAGCGTAAATATTTTTTGTAATAACTGTTTGCCACCCTATTCAATAGGTTAACCATGGACTATCCAATACTTCTCTTATCACTGAATATTAGTATTAGTGTGCTTGTGAAATTTCTACCTAAATATGGTTTCACATTTACAATGATAAGGCTGAGAATGCAAAATCTACAATTTGAAGGTCTGGACTATGTTATTTATAATTGTTAGCTACATGTCCCAAATAACTGATATTCATCCATCTACCCATCTATTCAACTGCATATACTGACCAACACTATGAAATAAGCTATGTGCTGGACTCTGAAAGAAAAAAAGATGAAGCATGGACCTTGTCCACAAGGACCTCACAATCTATTGAGAGAAGCTCACTTGTGTACAAAAAAGTTTTCACAGAGGAACTACTGTCCAAGGTGAACCTTGAAGGAGGAGAAACATCAGCCAAGTAAAAAAAGTAAGGGACAGAGAAATGGGTAATATGACACAACATGGTAACTACACAGAGCTTATAGTGGAGAGAAACGAGGCTAGAGTGAAGAGAGGAACAATTTGCAAGGGCATTGAATGCCACATCACAGGGTATTAAGAACTGGAATCACCAAAAGTGGTAAGCAGGAACATGATGCATTCATATTGAGGATTGAGGATAATCGTGTCAACCTTGTGGAGAGGGAATGGAGAACACCAGCAGACAGTGATGTTCACAAGTGTGCTCATCCTTACTGTGTGAGCCCAGAGGCATGGAAAGCAATCCTTTGAAGGGAAGCCTAAGACTTGAGATATAACCCCTCCGTTGTGTCGTTTCAGGTAGCCAAAGTAGAGATTCTTCTAGGAGTTGTGAAAGAGATATAGCAGGACCATTGCATTTTAAGAAATAATGAATTGGGTTAAGATGTTTCTTGATATCTTCCTGAGATGCAGCTTCAGTTCCTCTGTAGAGGTCACTCAGATTTGCAGAGTTTTCAGTTCACAGTAATATAGGAGAAGAGGACTCATCCCTCTCCCTTCTCCACAACTGCCTCCTAAACAGATGCCAGATCTGGAAAACAAGTAGGATCCCAGAGGCTGTTATGGCCAAAGGAAGATTGAATCCAGATACACAAGACTTACAAGTCAGTAGAGGAAGTCATCATAATATTCCACTTCTGGGGCTGGTTCCATTGAGGGATTGGCTAGCCCCTTGGAAAGCTGCTAAAATGAATTAGATGGCATGGTAAAGAAACTACTTTTGACTGTTAAATAGAGGAGTGACTCACCCATCCCCAGGACATCAGGGCTGGAAGGTTCTTAGGCATCATTTAATCCAGCCCATTTATTTTCAGATGAGGGAACCATGCTTTTTTTATATGTAATGCCTAAGACACAGGACAGTGTCTTGCACATAGTAGGTATTGTGCTAAGTATTGTTAAAGAAGTAAACTTTGAGGACAAACTAGAGCAACAGATTTTCTCGTAACCACACAGCACATTCTCCATGGAGCTTTACATGTCTGATTAAATCAAAATTAT
This sequence comes from Carlito syrichta, assembly GCF_000164805.1. Classification (NCBI taxonomy): domain Eukaryota; kingdom Metazoa; phylum Chordata; class Mammalia; order Primates; family Tarsiidae; genus Carlito; species Carlito syrichta. Next base: position 298,466 of record NW_007245977.1, read on the forward strand.
TGAAGGTGAGTCTTTAACCGGCTGATTTTTGTGCTGCTAAAGAAAGAAGCATATGTACTCTCAGAATAGAAGTCACCTAGGTCCAAACAAAGTTCTTGTTGGACAATGGGGAGGAATTTATTTTATAGTTATTTCCAGACTCCTTGGCATGTGTAGGGAGGATGGGGATAATAGACTAGCTGTGTCCTCTGTCCTGTTGACTTAGTCCCGCCACTTGCTCATTCAACTTTTCCTAAGTCGGTGCGTTTTCCCCTCTTCCTTGGCCTCCTAGAGAATTGGGATCAGCATGCGACCTTTGCCTGGAAGGGAGAATCCTTGTGCAGTATGCTTTCAACGCCTCCTCCCCAATGCCCTGCGGTCCATCAGGACACTGGAGCCCTCGAGAAGCAGAAGGTAAGCCAGCCTTCTGGAGGCTCATTGACAGATGGAGTGTGCAAAGAACAGCTCCTTCAATACATATGGGGTTTTATGACTTAAATGGTCTTTCCCGTATACCTCTCATTTTATTAAGATCATCCTGTGAGGCTGGTATTCATGCACTTATACATTCAACAAATATTTTTTGAGCACCTGCCCTGTCCTAGGTATGTTATTTCCATGTTACATATGAGGAAACAAAGGTACCAAGGTATTAAAAAACTGTTCAAGGCCACATGCCTGATAAAAACAAGGTGTGTAGGGGTTTTTATATATTCTTCAAAACCCGACTGCTTGTGGTTATAAACAAGGTCACTTTTGAGTCCATACATTAAGGCATCAGCAGTTTTTTATTCTTTTGATGCAGTTATTTCTGAGACTACTAGGACATTCTCAAATATGTTGTAACTATTCCTTTCAATGTCATCTATATACACTTCTTTTTGGGATGCTCAAGACACTTGAAGGAAGTACCTCTCATTTGCCATTGTTGTGGGCTCCCACCATACTCAGACCTTTCTCTGCTCAGGCGGTGTCTCCCAGGCTTCCCAGGGAACCAACAATGACTGTTAAATTCAATGTTACAGCCACACTGAAATCAAGAGAACACCTTTTACCAAATGCTGATTGTTGCATTTTGTCACTTGGCCCTCAAGCCAGGCTGGCAGAGACCCCACACTTTCCTCTCAGTCTTCCATATTCTCCTCTTTGATCCTCAGAGACTTATATCCAGACCCTGCCCCCACCCAGTCCTCTTGCTCCTGTGCAGGTCAGCTCATGCCAGCAGTCACTGGGTAAGAACACTATTACACCAGCGCATCAGAGGGAGCAGAATCAGTCTCCTCACTGAGCATCAGTGAGAACTCCTCCGCTATCCTCTGTATTTTTAGAAAGAAGGTTGAAAAGAAAAAGCCAGAGATAGAATAAAGCAAGGGAGGGGATCAGAGAGGAAAGTGAAGTTTAAAAACGACGGTACTGCGCTTTATTTTTTAAAAGTAGCTTAAAATAAAAATGAGAGTCGAACTCAAGAACTCTAAACAAATCCATCTGGAATGTAAAGCAAGAGGGTTGTCTGGGAAAAGCCCTCAGTTCAGCCTCACAGAATCACAGGCTGTTTGACCTGGAAGGGATGCCTGGGGTCATCCAGCCCCAGTATCCCCTCCTGCTCTGCCAGCACAGGAATCCCCTCTATGTGCTTCCTCACTAAATTTCTCTGGCACCCTGTTCTAACTCCATTTTAAAAAAAAAATCTTAAAATCTGCAACTATAATTTTCCACCCAAACTGAACCCACTTTGAGTTCTTACAGAGAAGTTATGTCTCTGTCATGCAACAACATTCTGCATACTTGCATAGAATTAGTTTGTCTCACTTGTGACCACCATAGGGATTATGTACTAGGCATTGTCGTTGGCTCATTGGTGGCAGCACTAACTGTCTGCTAGGGGAGTCAGATAAGTAATTGGGCAATTACCATTCAGTGTGAACAGTCCTATGCTAATAGAAGTGCTGAGCACTGGCAGCCAGTAACAAGGGGACCTCACCCAGAACTGGAGACTCAGGCTTCCCATGAAATGTCACAACACTGTTAACAAAGTGTATTTGAAAATATGAAAGAAGCTTAGTATGTTCAGAGTGACTGTTTTCTAAGTGTATTCCAGAGTTTTCTGGAGGATTTTTCAGGGTGTCCTTGAATTAAAAAGTATTTTCATAATAATACATCTTTGCCTTTTTCATGCTCATTCTCTCCTGAGAGTACAGTAGAGTTATCTAGTAGATACATGACATGTGATATTATTCGTGCTCTGATAGCTAATGGAATGCATACTTAGGTGTTCTTGAGTTTTAAAATTTATTAGTTTTAATTTACAGTATGCAGCTACTAATATGTATAACCTATATAAGCAGAAGCTCAATAATTCTGTAAGAGTTTAAATAGGTTTAGAGCATGAAGAACAAAATGGAAGTGGAAAAGTTTGGATAGGTGAAATAATAATGGCCAGGTGAGGATGGGTTTGGAATTACACAAAGAGCAGTGAGGAAATACCACATGCCTTTGCAGGAGTATAGTACATTGTAAGACCTGTTCTGAGAAGAGATTGGGGGAGCCAGGTGCTGGAGAAAAGAGAACAGCTAGGAGGCTGTTGCCAGCAGCCAGGTGATGGGTGGTCGTGCCCTGAGTGAGGTCGGTGGCTGTGATAATGAAGAGAAGTCAGTGGCACTGAGAGACATTTGGAAGGTAGAATTAGAAAAACCCTCCCCTGAGACTTCTCTGGCTAAAATCATCTTGATCTGTTCTACCACTTGTTTGAATGAAATCATTTGCAGACATCTCCTCACACCTCCATTCAACCCAACTATCAGTTAGAAAAGTTTGTTCCTAGTTTGTCCCTGACCTTCTTAAAGTATGCTACGCTGAACGGAGTTCATCTGGAAGCACTGAGCTCCCTGGTTCCCTGAGCTGACTCAGAGCTCCAGGGAAACCTCCAGCAGCCCTGGGTTTTCCTTCTATGTAAATTTAGTACATGCAGGCCAGGAAAAGACACTGTTCTTTTTTTAGAGCATCCTATTACAGTCTCTGTGATCCTTTTGGCTCAGACCCTTTTAATATCCTTGAAGAAATAAACTTTTCCATGGGCCAAACTCTGCAATTTATTTCTCAACTCATTTTCATCCTATTTATCTTTCATGTTTAAGTTTTTGGACTTCCCAAACTAACATAAAACTCCCAAATTCATGAGCGATGCCAGACATATCTGTTGGGTTGGAGAAAGAGTGCGGGTGGGGGTAGAAGTAAAAAGAACTGGACCTAGGTCTCAGCCCTGCCATCAACACTCTGTGCCCTTGGGTGAGTCTCGTAGTTTCTCTGAAGATGGTATCGTATCCACAGAATGACCAGTTGAAATATAATGTCCTTTCTAGATAATCTCCCACAGAGTTGTAACTTCTTATTATAAGCCCATATTAACAACATAGAAAATTCTTTCTTGAACAAATATTTTTTTAGAAATCTGCTACATTGAATTAGCTTCATGTTAAAGAAGGTAAATATAGTCATAGAACTTCTTACCTTTGTTCACAGAAAATGGTTGTCTCCTCTCTTGAGCAAAAATTATATTTTCCATATTAATATTTTTGAAGTTTTTGATACCATACTACCTTTGTAGTCTAGGAATTCAAATCCCAGTTAAGATCATTTATGTAATCATAAAATACATCCCAAATGTTGGGTTTTCCATGAGAGGTTAACACATGGCACTGACTGTTTTCATTTTTTCTTATTTGTGTTTTCTCTATTTTTCTGTGCAGAATATTTCAGGTGTACTTAACTGTTCATCTGGAAAAAAACTTGGCACCAAGTTTATAGCTGTGTTCGTGTCAACAGCTGCAGTATATATACACATAGATATATAATGGGTGTCTATATAGAGCTTCATAAATGTATATTTAGATCAGCATAAGTATGTATAACTGTATTTCTATATACATATATGGACTTACTGCTAGTGGAGAGCTTATATAAACATGAAATTTTTCATTTAATCACCATATATACAAAAGAATACGTATGTATAATGAAGCTGGCCAGGCATGGTGGCTCAAGCCTGTTATCCCTGCACTTTTGGAAGCTAAAGTGGGAAAATCATTGAGGCCAGGTTTTCAAGACCAGCCTGGGCAACATAGTGAGACCTTGTCTCTACAAAAAAAAAAAAAATTAGCTGTGTGTGGTGGCACACTTTTGTAGTCCCAGCTATTTGAGAAGCTGAAAGAGGGAAGATTGTTTGAACCCAGGAGTTTGAGCCTGCGGTGAGTTGTGATTGTATTACTACACTCCAGCCTGGACAACAAAGTGAAACCCTGACTCTAACAACAGTAAAGTAACAGGACCTGTACACTTCTCTTTCTTTTCTTCCCCTTCTCATCTCTCCCTCCTTCTTTCCCTACCTTCCTCCCTTCCTCCTTTTTTCCCTTCCTCCCTCCCTCCCTCCTTCCCTTCCTTCCTTCCTTCCTCCATTTCTTTTTCTCAGCTCCTTGCCATACCTCACAGCTACATATCCAATCAGTCTCACAGCTGTGTCAATTTTTCTTCCACAAGAATTCTGATTTGTCATGTTCTGTGATGGCCCTGTGTCCAGGCCATAGTCATGTATTGTCTGTATTAGTGCAACAGTCTCCTAACTGATCTCACAAGACTAGAAGCTCCCTAAGGGCAGAGATCATGTTTAGAAACCTGTTCTTTCAGGAACTGGCCTAACTCTAGACACAGATTTGGCATTCAATAATTACTCTTTGGATGGATGGATGGATACACAGATGGATGAATGATGGATAAATGAACAGTTAAATGAATGGATGGTAGATAGACGGATATATGGATAGATAGCCAAATGTATGAATAGTATCTGTTTCTCTGAACAGTGGTTTTTCTAAATGACAAATCTTATCTCACTTATTTGCTTAAACTTTCTAAGCAGCTCTCCATCTATCTCAATATAAACTTCAACTTTCTTCATGTGACATACAAGATACTTCACAATCTGGATTCTACTTAGGTTACCTATCTCAGCACTTGCAGCTCTACTGCTTCACTCAAATTCATAGTCATTTTAATACACATTCTCTTGCAACTGTTATCTTTGCTCGAAATTTCTCCCCTGATCAACATTTTCCTTGTTAATTCCTCATTATTTTTCAGGACAAAATTAATATATCTGTGAACATCTATTAAAGATCTCATCCCATTTGTGCTTTACAGCAACCCTGAAGTTGGTAGCATCACAGTAGGTGACAATGAGAAACTATACAGCTGATATTTTAACCCAACCTTCATTGTTTCAAAACCTGGCACACTTACTTGGATCAAAAGTATCACATAATATCCTACCCCTCACCAGGGAATTCCTGAAACATCTGAGTCTCAGTTTCCTCTTCTGTAAAATGAGTTTCCTAAGGCCAATGTCATAGACTTTCTGCCATGGTTAAAAGAGCTAAGCCAGTAATGTGCCTGACTCAGTGCCCTCACATGAGGATGGTCCATTCATGAAACCTGGTATTATTGATGGATTTGCTACTTTGGTGATGGATGGACTCAGTGGCTCTTGGGACTCTTTCTTATATCAAAGAGTTTGCTTCTAATAACCAGGTAAGCACAAGCTTTGTTAAGGTTTCTGCTACTCTTTACTTACTTGAGCATAATGACCAGACTCACCTTCCTGTCCTTTGGAAGCATTTGGTCCCTCTGTTGATGAACAAGAAACCAAGGCGGAAAGATGAGCCAAGCAGATTTGTCATCTTTGCTCTCCTGTGGCTTCCCACCACTGACAGTTGTTTTCTCTAAGGAAGGGAGAAAGATTGCTTTATCCCTTGCCAATTCCAGGAGAAAGCCCATGGAGGGGGTGAAATGTTCACCTGGCATCCACCATCAAGGCACAGGCTCTAATACTCCATCTGTAACTTCTTTTTTTTAACCTCATGTTAACAAGATAGAAGGCTTTTTATTTAATAAACATTTACTGAGCATTCACTGTGTGTGTTCTCCATGGACCAGGGATTCTTGTAGTTAGATCCATCTCTTCTTATTCTGATGCCTTATATCTAAAAGGTCTTTGTGCATTTCCTTGGCACTCCTTCTTCTCTTTTTCTCTTCTCTTCTCGTTCCCCACTTGATGGCTTCTCTCTTCTTCCTTGCTTGGGCAGAGGCAAGAAGGTTGAAGGAATTTATTACCTTCACTGGAACAGATTTTTCACTTCAAATGGCTTTCCAGTGTTCATACTGTAGTGATGCCTGCTACCCTGCAACATTGCCACAAAGCGTTTTCAAAGATTACTTTTGTTGCTTTTTGCTTTAGAAATGTCCAGCATCCCCACCCCACCTGCCCAACTAACCACTAATGCTAAAGAAAAAAAGAGTGTAGCTAGGCTGGTGTGGTGGTGTGTGCTTGTATTCCTAGGTATTCAGGAGACCACGAGGGAAAGATTGTTTGAGCCCAGGAGTTTGAGACTACAGTGACCTATGACTGTGATTCTGTACCCCAGCCTGGGTGACACAGCAAGACTCTGTCATAATAATAATAATAATAGACAACCTTTTTGGGTCCTCTCCTACTGTGAGAGCTTTTCTGTCATCTCAATAAATCCTGCTTTCTCAAAAAAAAAAAATAATAAGGCTAATAGGACATCTTAAGATTCTGCATCCTATTCTCCTAGTCTCATGAGACTCCCATTAACAAATTAGAGCCAGTCACTACATTGAGTTCTGATTATTTTTCTCAGCAGTGCAAGGGAAAGTTCTCTGAGGGCCTAGAGGTGATCTCAGCAGACAAAAATTCAGAAGTCACTGCAGGCTGATCAGTGGGGATGAGGCATCATCTCCCTAAGGAAAGAGGAGAAGAATTCCTCCTTCCTTCTCCCCCCTCCTCACCCAACCCTCCATTTCCTGAGTCAGAATGGACAGAGCAAGGAGAAGCTCAGTGGTATGGAATGACTTCATTGTAGGAAAGGGGAGTAGAAGAGATAAGATGGCTTCAGGGCTGCCTTCTAGCTCTGTTCATGGTTCTAGACAGTTTCTTCCCAGGTTCTCAGTCCAAGGGATGGAAGCTATCTATGCTCACCTCTTCTTTGCCTGGGTTTTCTGGGACATCTGTCAGTCCTAGTGGGTTGTACCTATGACAGTAACACCACAGGGACTCTCATTTAGTTTGGGGGCCCCTGCATCCAATAGTGAAAAGAACAATTAGTATGGAATTCAGAATGACACAAAACTTGGTTCCAATGCTGACTTTTACACTTCAGGCTGTATGAACCTGCTCAATTCACTCTGTATTGCTGAGCCTTAGTTTCCTCCCCTCTAAAATTAAACAAGTTTCAAAAACGTTGTGTGTATTCAGCCAATATATGCCCTTCCTACTTTTTATTCAAGGTAACAAAGCCTTCAAGTGGAAGATGAGGAAGGAAAGTTTGGACATTGAGTCAATATTAAGGCATTTACTTGAAAGTAGTTTGACCAAATGTCTGCTGATTCATCTGAGATCTGTATTGCAGGAATGGAGATGAGCTGGGTGCTGCGTATATGGCAAATCCATCAAGACGCCAAAAACCTCTCTGTCCTTTTCCTCTTTGCCTAAGTTCTCCTGGGGTCTGCTGAAAACTCTGAAGGTCTTTCCTCAAGAACTCATTCCGTCATCTCTTCTCCATAGGTCATCCAGATGTTGAACAGCCCTGTAAGTCAAGTGTCCGCACCTGGAGTCCAAATTCAGCTG
>NW_007245978.1:0-778 GCF_000164805.1 Carlito syrichta
CTGATAGCTACACAGAGACAGACCAATAAAATCATGAGACAGTGTAAGTCAGAAGGCAAACAACAAAAGTGATCAAAACAAACAGTCAAAATGATAAAATCATAAGTCAAAATAAGAGATCAGACTAAAGTCACTTCAGCTCTGATCTCCGGCCTCTCCCCTTTGTTTTTCATTGCAGGCAGCTAGATTTACTCACAGTTTGGGTTTAGCTGCCTGGGAGTTGCTTTTGTCTGATTCAGGGTAGGGGTGGGGCTTTGTCTCCTGTTTAGTGACATTACCTTAGGAACTGAGGTGGGGGGTTTTGATAGGTGGGCGGGGCAATGGAAATCTCTGCCTGGAGAATGGCCGAGGCAGATTCACTTTCGTAGATCCATTTCTCTCCACTTGTCTGGGTCCCCAAGCTTGGGGTCATGTGCTGAGTGCCTCAGCCAAGGTGGGCCCAGAGCTCCAGAGCTCCAAAGCTCCAAGGGGCAGGCGGTGAGCGGCTAGAGTGGCCCTGGGCCCCCCACAGGGTCCTTCAGCCAGGAATGGGACCAGTGTCTCTGAGGGGTGGGCGCCCAGAGCCTCCCTGAGTGACCAGCGGCTTGGTGCTGGGTGCTGGGCAAGAGACGATGTAGCCAGGGAGGGATCTGAGACCTGAGACTTCCATGCAGGCAAGAGGTGGAACAGCCGCAGCGTATGTTGGAACAGCCGCAGCAGGGGGCCACAATATCAGGCCCTGCGTGGGACCGAAGGTCCCCGGGCCTCGGACCAGCGCGGCTGGGGGTGGGCTGGGGGA
>NW_007245978.1:1495-9937 GCF_000164805.1 Carlito syrichta
GGAGCGTGCCACTGCACTCTAGTCTGGGCGACAGAGTGAGACTCCAACTCAAAAAAAAAAAAGAAAGAAACACTTCAAAACATATATCACAGTTAAATGTTCCAGTTTGTTAATGTAAAATGCCATGTTCAGTACCTGCAGCTAAAACCGCAAGCCCCTTCCTGTAATGCAGTGCTCAGTGCCTGCAGCCAAAACTACAAGCTTGTGCCAGTGTTACAAAAAGTACTAAACTTTCCACCATGAAAAGCCCCTTCTCCCAAAGCTAATGTAAAGCATATAAAAGTTGAGACCCGACTTCAATTGGGGTCCAGCCTTTGCAACTGGAGTCTGCTGGGCTGAATACCAGCATTTCAGAAATAAACGCAGCTTCCTGCTTACCAGCCTTGGTGTCACAGTGTCTCTGATTTGTTTTCCCACAACTCCATCCTCCCTATTCACCCAGTCTCACCCCGTGGCTTTTTTTTTTATTTCTCCAAATGAAAAACGTCCTCAAAGGGCATTGTTTTGCAGATGTGGAAGAGGTGGAAAAAAAAACGGCAGAAGCACTAAAAGGCATCAAAATTGACAAGTTCAAAAACTGTTTTGATCTGTGGAAAAAGCATCTCGATAGGTGCATTGCATCAAACAAAGAGTACTTTGAAGGTGACTGAAGTTTAAGCATGTAAGAATAAATACACAATTTTCAATAAATAAATTCCAGGGTTTCTTGGGAGGGGGGTCTCCCCTCATACTCTTTCTGCTTATTGAAAAAGCCCATCAACTGTAAAGCAGCCTCAGGCAGGTCTTTCATGAGGTATTCCAGAAGAAGGCATCGCCATCATAGGAGATGACGGTTCCAAGCATGATATTGCCCCTGAAGACCTTCCAGTGGGACAAGTTTTGGAGGTGGAGAACAGTGAAATTGAAGGTCCTGACTCTGTGTAGTCTAGGCTAACGTGTGTTTGCATCTTTGTTTTTAACAAATAAATTTTTTTAAAAAATGAAAACAAGCTTATTGAATAAGGATATAAAGAAAAAATATTTCTGTACAGCTGTACAACGTGTTTGTGTTTTAAGAGAAATGCTATTATGAGTCAAAAAGTTAAAAGAAATCTACAAATTTATAAAGTAAAAAAGTTATAGTAGGGCCAGGTGCCATGACTCAAGCCTGTAATCCCAGCACTTTGGAAGGCGAGAGGATTACCTGAATTCAGAGGTTCAAGATCAGCACGGGCAACTTGGTGAGACTTCGTCTCTACAATAAATAAAAAAACTAGCTGGGCATGGTAGCACATGCCTGTAGTTCCAGCTACTTGGAAGGCTGAGATGGAAGGATCACCTGAGCCCAGCAGGTTGAGGCTACGGTGGCCATGAGTGTGCCACTGCACTCTAGCCTGGGCGACTGAATGAGATTATGACTCAAAAAAAGTTACAGTAAGTTAAGGTTAATTTACTATTGAATAAAGAAAAACATTTTCATAAATTTAGTGTAGACTAAATGTGCAGTGTTTATAGAGACTACAGTGGTATACAGTAATGTCCTAGGCCTTCACATATACTCCCTAACTTGTTCACTGTCCCACCCAGAGCAATGTCCAGTCCTGCAAGCCCCATTCATGGTCAGTACCTCATACAGGGGTCACCATTTTAAACTTTTTCTTCTGTATTTTACTGTACCTTTCTTTTTTTTTTTTTTTTTTGAGTTGGAGTCTCGCTGTCGCCCAGGCTGGAGTGCAGTGGCACACTCATGGCCACTGCAGCCCTAACCTGCTGGACTCAGGAGATCTTTCTGACTCAGCCTTCCAAATAGCTGGAACCACAGGCATGTGCCACCATGCCAGGCCAATTTTCTGATTTATTGTAGAGAAAAGTTCTTGCCATGTTGCCCAGGCTGGTCTCGAACCTGTAGGTTCAGGCAATTCTCTCACCTTGGCCTCTCAAAGTGCTAGGATTATAGATGTGAGCCTCCCTATCTGGCCTTTACTATGCCTTTCTATATTTAGATACACAAATACAACGTGGTGGTACTACTGTTTACAGTGTTCAGTAGTCACACACTGTGCGGTTGTGTACCCTAGGAGCAGTAGGTTACACCATGCAACCTACGTGTGTAGCAGGCTACACCATATAGGTGTGCATATGTACACTCTGTGACATTTGCATGTGATGAAATTACCTAATGACATGTTTCTCAGAAGGTACCCTTGTCATTAAGCGATGCGTAACTGCTTGCATTTTTCTTCTTTTCTATAGATACACATTTATTCATTACAGCATTTTTATAATTTTTACTTTGCTATTTTCACTTACCATTTTACTGAAATTTAGAAAACGTTTTTGTAGTCTTACAATTCTAATTTCATATTTTATTTTATTTTATTTTGAGTAGGAGTCACATTCTGTTGCCCAGGCTGGAGTGTAGTGGCATACTCCCGACCACTGCAATCTCTACCTGCTGGGCTCAGGTGATCCTTCCGTCTCAGCCTTCTAAATAGCTAGAACTACAAGTGTGTGCCACCACACCCAACTATGATAATTCTAATTTTAAATGGCTGCATAATTGTATTTTTTTGTCAGATAAGCATGGATTTGAGCCTCAGCTCAGTTACAATCCAGTGATGTGATTCTGGGAAGGCCTTTTTTTTTTTTTTGGAATAGCTTGGTGTTATAATTGATATATAACAAACTGCACATATTTAAAATCCACTCTGGGCTGGCTCAGCCTGTAATCCCAGCACTTTGGAAGGCCGAGGTGAGTGGATCAACTGAGCCTGAAAGTTTGAGATCAGTCCAGGCACCTTGGAGAGACCTCGTCTCTACAAAAAAAAAAAAAAAAGTTAACTGGGTGTGGTAGTGTGTGCCTGTAGTTCCAGCTACTTGGAAGACTGAAGCAGAAGGATTGCCAGAGCCCGGCAAGTCGATGCTGGGGTGGCCATGAGTATGCCACTGCAGTCCAGCCTGGGCAACAGAGCGAGACTCCAACTCAAAAAAAAAAAATCCACTTTGATAATCTTGACATATGTGTACACTGTAAGACCATCCCCATAGTCAAGGTCGTGAACACATCCAGCACCCCCATAAGTCTCCTCAAGCCTTCTGAAGGCCGTCTCTCTCGTCCCTCATGATGGAGATCCATTCATGTCATTGCTATAACAATCATAGAACATTTGAATCAGGTTACATAAGAAGACCAAAACCTGGAAACTTTAGAAGGAAGCAGCTTAGCCTTCTGTGTGACTCAGGCCCCAGAGCAGTCCAAGGACAGGCAGACCTTGCTGGGAGGTGGAGGCAGCCTCAGGCACCCTGGGGGTGTCCTCAGCCTGAGGACAGTGTGAGGCACACCCCAGTTAACACGATGGTTTCTTATTCACAAATGTTCTTTCTTCCGGCTCCACAGTCAGTGCCTCAGTTTCAAGTATCTTTACTCTTTCTGCCTACTCCCCTGTGGATTTGTGCCAGTTCTTTCCTCTGTAAAATAGTCTTTACTTCTAAACGCCCTCAGATCTGAAATTTCTGTTTCCCTCATTCTTTGCACACTGTCTTGGACCTTGTAGCCCTCAGGGTTGTAACTCATCTCAAAACTGCGAAGAGCAATGATGATAATTAACAGAGCCAGCAAGGTGCCCAGGACAACCCTTTTGCTACATATACACAGGTGTGTCTCCCTATTCTGGGATTTCATGCCATCTGTAAATGTGTGTCCCTAGCCCCACAGAATTCTGTGATGCCTTTTGACATTACCTTTTGACCTTGCCTGGAGGCTACAGACTGGAGCTGGCTCATGTCAAAGATAAGCCCCCGAAGAAGGGCTGCCTGCTTTATATACAGAATCTCAAGAGTGTTCTGGGTGTTAGAGGTTCCCGGCTGCAGTCCTGGGGCCTGCCACTAAGGAGCAGCATGTACCAAGGGAAACACTGAGCCCCGTCAATGCGCCGCAGAGATGGAGAACACCCCCTTGCTTTCAACACCAAGAGCACTAGGTATAGAGGCCACGCTTTCTTTTCTTGAATCAAATTACAGCATTACAGCTTTCAGTATTTATTCTCTTAAGAGTTTTACTTGCCAATCAAATTCTCCAACGTGGTTGAATATGATTTAAATATAATATTGCTGAGACCCACATACTCTAAGATTGACTGATTTTAGTGTACCTATAACTTCAGCAACTTACATTGATGATATTTAATTCCAAATTCAAACGCTGTATGTTCATCAAAATGACTGCTGTCTGTCTGTCTGCCTCGCTTGCTCTCTTATCTATTTATTTTTTGAGTCAGGATCCCGTTTGATCACCCAGGCTGGAGCACAGTGGCGCAATCATGGCTCACAGCAGCTTTAGCTTCCTGGGCTCAAGTGATCCTTCTGCCTCAGCCTCCTGAGTAGCTGGAACTACGGACACACACTAACATACCTGGCTAATTCTTTGTAGAGACAGGGTCTCACTATGTTGCCCAGGCTTCTCTCTCTTTCTCTCTGTCTCTCTCCTTTTTTAAAGAAATGAGGTCTTGTTATATTGTCCAGGCTCATATTGAATTCCTAGGCTCAAGCAATCCACCTGCCTTGGCCTCCCAGAGTGCTGGGATTACAGGCGTGAAACACCACACCTGGCCCTCTCTTTCCTTTAGATGAAGCAAAAAAATTTTTTTTTTTTTTTTTGAGTTGAAGTCTCACTCTGCCACCCAGGTTGGAGTGCAGTGGCATGCTCCTGGCCACCGCAACCTTGACCTGCTGGGCTCAGGTGATCCTTCCGCCTCAGCCTTCCAAGGAGCTGGAAATACAGGTACGCGCTACCACGCTCAGCTAATTTTTAAATTTATTGTAGAGACGAGGTCTCACCATGTTGCCCAGGCAGGTCTTGAACCTGCTGGCTCAGACAATCCTCTCATCTCAGCCTCCCAAAGTGCTGGGATTGTAGGCTTGAGCCACCATGCCCGGCCTAGGCAAATTTTTTGTGTGGAATAAAGACAATCAAATAATTATCTCAGTGGTTAAACTAGACAAGGCTCAGGCTCAGCTCCTGGGAGATCTCAGTTTCCCTCTCTGATTCATTTGTTCATCGACCCGTTCATCAGCAAGGGTCTCAGTGCACTTCTAAGTGCCTGCTCCTTTGCTAAGCTGTGGAATGTGAAGATGAGCCAGATATCAATGCAACATCAAGGCACTCACTCGGAGTTTGGAGAGTGGGGAGTTATGCGGCAGTCAAAAGAAGTGGCTACAGGATCGGGTGATAAGTGCAGTGATAAAAAAAGACAACAAGTTGCGTGGGGTGGCTCATGCCTGGAATCCCAGCAGTTTGGGAGGCAGAGGTGAGAGAATTGCCTGAGCCCAGAGGTTTGAGAACAGCCTGGGCAATTTGGTGAGAATTAGTCTCTTCCATAATCAATTATCTGGGCCTGGTGGCATGTGCCTATAGTTCCAGCTACTTGACAGGATGAGGTAGAAGAATCACCTGAACCCAGCAGGTTAAGGCTGTGGTAGCCATGATTGTGCCACTGCACTCTGGCCTGGGTAACAGAGTAGGACCCTGAATCAAAAAAAACAGACAGCAGGATGCCGCAGAGGAGAAGAGAGGACAGAGGTGGGCACCCTACGAGGTGGGGGGGCATGTGAGGAGCATAGTTGGGATGAGTGAAGGAGAACATCCAAGAGGAGATGATGGCTGAAGTGCGTCTAAGGGAGGAGACAGACTCTGCATCCCAGGCAGTCCTGAGAGAAGGACGGGCAGTGTGCACTGATGGTGGAAGAATGAGAGCCGGACTCAGGGGCCAGTTTGCAGGCAGGACCAGACTTTGAATGCCCAGGAGTGTGGGTGTTGATTTGTGTTTTAGAGCAGCTGCTCTGTCGGCAGAATGGAGGTGAGAATGGAGGGGCACAGAGAAAAAACAGAGAGAGGAAGCTCCCATAGTCACAGAGACCAAAGTCACAAGGCCGTGGAGGTGAGAAGAATGGAAAAAAGTGAATGAGTTCAAGGGTATTTAAAAGTGGTGACAGGTGGGGCGCTATGGCTCCCTTCTGTAATCCAAGCACTTTGGAAGGCCGAGGTGAGAGGATTGCCTGAGCCCTCAGGTTCGGGACCAGCCTGAGAACTTGGCAAGACCTCATCTCTCCAATAAATCAAAAAACTAGCTGGGCAGCGTGGCGCATGCCTGTAGTTCCAGCTACCTGGAAGATTGAGGTGGAAGGATCGTCTGAGCCCAGCAGGTGGAGGCTGCGGTGGCCATGAGCGAGCCGCTGCCCTCTAGCCTGGGTGACAGAGTGAGACTCTGACTCAAAAACAAACAAAAAAATAAGTAAATAAAAATGGTGACAGAAGCCCAGGGGGTGGCTGGTAGAACTGGACGACTGAGGGGTCAACAGGAGGAATGGGTAGGGGTGGAAAGAGGGTAAGAGCTTTGCTTTGGTCCTATGAGACAAAATCACAAACTACCTTGAGAAGCCATGTTTGCTCACTTCTGTGTGCCCATATGATTTCACAAAGCCCCTGACTCTGTGACAATGTGCGACTTCTGAAGACAGAACAGGACAGAGTACAAGGCCCCAGGTCTCTGGCCGGAGTCACTGCATTCCTCAACAGAGAAATGATCCAGTCCTTGCTTTTTCCTACACATGCAAGGGAGGACCTCGAGAAAATTGGAATGATCTTTTGTAGGGTAGGCCCTTTGTAGTACATTCAGAATTTGTTCCTCTGGATCAAATGGTTAAACAACTTTTTTAAAGTTTTCAAGCAAAGTTAATTTAGAAAGTAAATGAGAGAGAGAGAGAGAGAGAGAGAAGATTCAGTCCTCAAGATAGGGGAGAGGGCCAAGGCTAAGGAAACCCAGCTCAGAGAGCCACGTGGAAAAAGCAGAGTTTAACAAAGCAATGGAGCAACCAAAACTTTTATCTGGAAATTTTGAAAAGGTTGCATCACGATTTGCGTAGGAAATGTTCTGAGTTGTGGCCAGCAGGTGACTGGCTCTTCCACGATGACAACATACCTGCCCACACCACACTGAGTGTTCAGCAGTTTTTGCTGAGAAATGGCATGACCTCCATGCCCTACCCTTTTTACTCATCCCATCTCACCCTGAGCAACTTTTTTTCCTTGTTTCCCTGGGTGAAAAAAGTCCTCAAAGGGAACCGTTTTGCCCATGTGGAAGAGCTGAAACAAAAAACGGCAGAAGCACTAAAAGACCTCAAAATTGACAAGTTCAAAACCTGTTTTGAGCAGTGGAAAAAGCGTCTCGATAGGTGTATTGCATCAAATGGAGAATACTTTGAATGCGACTGAAGTTTAAACATGTAAGAATAAATACACAATTTTTTATAAATCAGTATTGTTTTTTTTGGGTCCCCCCTTGTAAGATAAGATCTGACAAGGTGACGGTGCCTCTGTGATCTAGAACCAGATGTACACTCATACCTACACCTGCACTATGTGCTTCTGCTCTCATGTAACTTCCAAGCAAGTCTGCTGTGATTTTGCATATGCTGAACTCTCTCCCCTGCCTCTGCACCACGTATAGGCAGTGGGTTGAAACTCTATTCCAGAGCCATCTGATGGAACCTCTCTGAAGTGTTCCCGGGCTATAGGCCTTGGTCTGCACCCCAGTGAGACTTCTGAATGAAGCTAACTTTAATTCTTTAAAAGCTTGATGTTAGCCGGGCTCGGTGGCTCAGTTTGTAATCCTGCGCCTTGGGAGGCTGAGGTGAGTGGATTGCTTGCGCCCGTGGGTTCGAGACCTGCCCGGGCAACTTGGCGAGACCGCATCTCTACAATAAATAAAAAAATTAGCCGAGCATGGTAGTGGGCGCCTGTAGTTCCAGCTACTTGGAAGGCTGAGACGGAAGGATCGCCGGAGCCCAGCAGGTCGAGGCTGTGGTGGCCGGGAGCGGCCACTGCACTCCAGTCTGGGTGACAGAGTGAGACTCCAACTCAAAAAAAAAAACAAAAAAAAAACAACCTTGCTGTTTTTTCTTTAGCTGACAGTCCTATTAGAGTCTGAGTAGCTTGTGGGACACTAAAGTAGAAATGGAGTCCAGCAAGCAGTTGGATAGATGGTTCTGGAGCTTAGCAGAGAGAACTAGGCCAAAACACATGATTTGGGATGTGGTTGAAATTATAGGAGTATCTGAGACCATGGGGGAACCACATTTAGGAGTTGGAGATGACTGGGTGCAGTGGCTCAAGCCTGTAATCCCAGTAATTTGGGAGGTTGAGACGAGGACTGCTTGAGTCCAGGTGTTTAAGGCCAGTCAGGGTGATATAGCAAGACCCCATCTTTCAAAAAGAGAGAGAGAGAGAGTTGGAGATGGTCTGCACATGGTGGCTCATGTTTGTCATCCCAATGCGTTGGGAGGTCACTTGAGGTCAGGAGTTCGAGACCAGCCTGGACAACATAGTGAGACCCCTTCTCTAAAAAAAAAAAAAAAAATTTTTTTTTAATTAGACTGGGCGGGGGGGCTCACATCTGTAATCCCAGC
>NW_007245978.1:9957-11832 GCF_000164805.1 Carlito syrichta
TCTTAAAAAAAAAAAAAAAAAAAAAAGCCAGGCATGGTCGTGTACCTATATTCCTAGCTACTCGAGAGGCTGAGGTGGGAGGATCGATCACTTGAGCCCAGGAGGCCAAGGCTATAGTGAGCTATGATCACGTCACTGCACTGCAGTCTGGGAAACAGAACAAGACCCTCTTTCAAAACATAATAATAAAATAAAATATATAAAAATAAAACACAAAGAGTTGGAGAAGGCAGAGGGCGTTGAAAAGGAGAAGACCAGCAAAGTGTGGTCACAAAGTCATAGGGTGCCCTTGAAGAAGAAGCCCCAACATAAAAAAGCTGTCAGCTTTCCTTGCAGTCTATGTGTTTAACACAACCCCAGTAAAAATAGCAACAGGACTTGTTCCAAGGGCAAGAGTCTTCTGTCTTGTTTACATAGGGCCTGGCAGAAAAGACCTGGATAAATATTTCTTCACTATATGAAGGTACATTTTCCTAGTGGAATAATATGAAACTTTAATGAAAATAGGGTAGAGCAGGTAGAGCTCTATGTGCTGATACAGAAGGATTTCAAAGGTATATTATGTGAGAAAACAAGGTGTACACATGTTGATGCTGTCTGTACATTTAAGAATATTTGTGTAACATTATACATAATTATGTAAATAACATAAATATATTTATTTTTTCTGTAAGAATAATAATAGTGGACACAGTCACAACATTTACTATATTCCAGGCATATACTTTACTCATTTAATCCTTTCTATTTGGTAGGTACTACGGTTATCCCCATTTATACCAGCGGGGAAACAGAGACACAGAGTGGCATGTGACCAGCCCCAGGTCACACAACTCATTAGTGCCAGTGTGAGATTAAGGCCAGGCAGTCCATGCTTGCAAGGCCAGGAATGTGTTAACCAAGGAGTACTAGGGTGGGGATAGTGGGGAGATGATTTTTAAAAAACTTTTTTTGAGTCGGGGTCTCACTCTGTTGCCCAGGCTGGAGGGCAGTGGCACGCTCACAGCCACCACAGCCTCGATCTGCTGGGCAGGTGATCCTTCTGTCTCAGCCCTCCAAGTAGCTGGAACCACAGGCATGCGCCACCATGTCCAACTGATTTTTTGATTTGCTGTAGAGATGAAGTCTCCCCAAGCTGCCCAGGCTGGTCTCGAACCCCCGAGTTCAGGCAATTCTCTCATCTCCGTCTCTCAAGGTGCTGGGATTACAGGTACATTGAGAGGATTTTACTTGTATTTCATACTCTTTGATCTTCAACAGTTTATCATTATTTTACCATATGCATGATTACTTTAGTAATAAAAATATGTTTGGAAATGGGGCGTTAGTCATACAGAGATGCAGCCAGGGGGCCAAGCAGGGATGTCGTAGGGGTGAGCCCAGCAGGAAGGAAGGGCTGGCCAAGGTGACGTCCAGATGGGTTTGTTGAAAGGAATGAAAAGGAGACACTGACTCCTGAGAGTGCAATTTCAGTCATGAGAGCAGGACAAGAAACACTGAAAATCACAGCAGTCCACTTCAGGCTGTGGTTTTTGTAGGCACTCCTGTCTTAAGCTTCTGTCACTTGGAAATCCCCCAATGAGGATTCCTGAATACAGAACAACTCTACTCTGTGATTTATTCCTTTTTTTTGTTTGTTTGTTTTGAGTTGGAGTCTCACTCCTTCGCCCAGGCTGGAATGCAGTGGCAAGCACACTCACGACCACCCCAGCGTCGACCTTCTGGGCTCCAGTGATCCTCCCGCCTTAGCCTTCCGAGTAGCTGGAACTACAGACACGCGCTACCGCACCCATTTTTCTTTTTCTTTTTTTTTTGAGTTGGAGTCTCACTGTTGCCCAGGCTGGAGTGCAGTGGCCACTCCCGGTCACGCAGCCT
>NW_007245978.1:11961-22326 GCF_000164805.1 Carlito syrichta
TCCAATCCACTCACCTCAGCCTCCCAAAGCACGGGATTACAGGCTGAGCCACCGAGCCCGGTTTGCTATTTTTTATTTTATTGTATGGACGAGGTCTTGCCAAGTTTCCCGGGTGGGTCTCGAACCCTTGGGCTCAGGCAATCCACTCGGCTCGGCCTCCCAAAATGCTGGGATGACAGGCTAAGCCACCGAGCCTGGCCACCTCTGTGGTTTATTTTATTTTCATTTTTTTGACTAGGTAATACACCCCATCACTGGAAAAGTTGAAATCAGTTAGAAGGCTATGAGTGGAGAAGTCTTCCCAACATTCTGTTTCCCTTCCCTACTCACCCCTCCAGTCTCCTGCTTTTACTTCCTTATGGTGAACACACATACATTCGATTTCTTATTCTTATTGCTTTTTCACAAGTCTGGAAGCACTGCTTTGTACCTTTCTAAATCAGCACATGGAAAGCTTCCTCATTCTCTCTCTCTCTCTCTCTCTCTCTCTGTAAAACAGCACACAGCTGTCCTTCGGGTTAGTTTAATTAGTCTGAGCATAGTTTATTCCCTTGAGCTTGCTGTTCTGAGGAGTCTACAGGTTTGAGCCAGTGTTTCTTCTCTGCTCCTCTGTTTTTAGAGTTCTTCCCAGTCATCAACTTCCCAGAAACTAACAGCATGTCTATCCACACTCCCCTAATGAGTGAAGGCTTCCTCTCCTCTCCCACTCTCGCCTTCTGTAGTGTACACAGTGGGTGCCAGCCTTCCTGGAAGGCCCTTGGGGCAGTAGCTCGCAGCTGTTCATTCTGGTGATTAAAAACAGACACAGAGGAACCTTCATTTGAATCTCTTGTCATGGGTAATTTTCATTTTCCCGGGAAGAGGTGTGATGGGTGGAACCCCAGGTACAAATGCTTAGTTTAATTGTAAACAACCACTGACGGAACTGTGCATTGCTGAGAAGGTATGGACTTAGGTATTTCCTTTCTCAGTTAATTTATTTTTAAATTCCATGTTTTACTATGACCCTGTACTTGTCTGATTGTCTTATGAATATGCTGAAGCTGCTGCATCTTGGGGGGGTGGGGGTTAGGAAGGAGGGAAACTCACCAACAAAGCTTTCCCTTGCAGCTTGCACTAGAATGCGCAGACATACTCTTTAGTGAGAGATTGTTAGGGTTTGACAATCATCGCTTATATATGGATGGGCTCGCTCGGGGGGCTTAATATTCTGTCCTAATGAAGGTGTTGGTGTTCCCCCATCTGTTTATTTCGAACAAGTATCTTCTCTCTGGTTTGGCGGCCTGCTCTGGGAGTGGTCAGTTCTGCGGCCAGCATGCCCACCCAGCTGGAGATGGCCATGGACACTATGATTAGAATCTTCCACCGGTACTCGTGCAAGGAAGGGGACAAGTTCAAGCTCAACAAAGGGGAGCTGAAACTGCTCCTTCAGCGAGAGCTCACGGACTTCCTCTTGGTGAGTCACAGTCTTTCTGCTGCTTTCAGTCAAGGATGATGGGGTATGGTTTCTAGGACAGCCTTTATGTCCGTACTCTCCTGTGATTCTGCCACAAATGCAGGATAGTTTGTATGAAGACTCAAAATACAGGGGATGCAAACACTAGAGACCCTTGTTTCCTTTTTTTGTTGTTGAGTCAGAGTCTCACTCTGTCGTCCAGGCTGGAGTGCGGTGGCAAGCTCATGGTCACCGCAGCCTTGATCTACTGGGTTCAGGTGATCCTTCAGCCTCAGCCTTCCACGTAGCTGGAACTATAGGCACATACCACCACACTCAGCTAATTTTTTAAAAACTTTATTGTACAAACAAGGTCTTGCCAAGTTGCCCGCGCTGGTCTCAAACCCCTGGGCTCAGCCAATCCTCTCATCTCTGCCTTTTAAAGTGCTAGGATTCACCTCATCAACAAGGATACCTGCACAATGCATATTTGTATACTTAACCCTTAACTGTACCCCACAATTTTAAAATAAAAAATATGTTAAAAAAATAAAGTGCTGGGATTACAGGTGTGAGCCACTGCGCCTGGCACAGACCCTTGTTTTCTATGTAGTTAGGCATGGGCCCTTTTCCATACTGCCTTCCAAGCGTTGACAATTTGAGGCTTTTGCCAATTAGTCAACATTCTGGTGCAGTAATAAAAAATATAGCTAGATATCCCCAGGGTTATAGTTATAACTAATTATAGCTAGTTATGCCCAGAGCTTAGGCCAGCTGTCTGTAAATTTTAATATTATGTATCGGGCCAGAAATGAAGCCTGGGGTACTTCATGCTGTGGTGACAAATCTTCTAGTGAATGACAGATGCTAAGACAGCTTTGTCAACTGAGCACACACTGATCAGGATTGATGGAGAGGAGGTGTTTGGCCAGTGACCAGTGGGATGGTAAACAGATTCATGTCTCTAGATAGTCAGGAGTTCAATTAATCTCCATATGAAGCTGTGTTGGGGATTGTTTGGGGTGTCCTCTGAGGAAAACACTCTAGACTAGGCATGGTGGCTTATTCCTGTAATCCTAGCATTTTGGGAGGCTGAAGCAAGAGGAATGCTTGAGCCCAGGGGTTCGAGACCAGCCTGGGCAACTTGGCAAGACGTTGTCTCTATAGATCAAAAAATTAGCCAGACTTGGTGGCGTGCATCTATAGTCCCAGCTACTTGGAAGACTGAGGCAGAAGGATGCCTGAGCCCAGGATATCGAGGCTTCAGTGAGCTGTGATTGAACCACTGTACTCCAGTCTGGTGACAGAGTGAGACCCTGACTGAAAAACAAAAAACAAAAAGCAAAAACAAAAAACTCTTCACTCTGTTGTTTATGGAATTGTCTTCATTGATTTTAGCACAATGTACTAAAGGTGCACACATGTTGATGGTGTTTATATTTATGTTTGAGGATATTCACGTAATACTAGATATAATTATGTAAGTAATATAAATATATTTATTTTTTCTGTAAGGGTAGTAGCAGATGACACATTCACAGCACTTGCTCTGTCCCAGGCACATATTCTGACTCGTTCAATCCCTTCTGTCGGGTGGGTGCTAGGGTTATCCCATTTACTCTTGTGTGATGGGATTCTGTCCAGGCCCTGTATTAAGATTACAGAAAATGTCATTATGACACTCTTTTGTCCCCACCCTCTATGGGAAATGCTTAATGTAAATTTCTTTTGTTTGTTTTTTTTTGAGTTGGAGTCTTACTCTGTTGCCCAGACTGGAGTGCAGTGGCCGCTCCCGGCCGCCGCAGCCTCGACCTGCTGGGCTCCGGCGATCCTTCCGCCTCAGCCTTCCAAGTAGCCGGAATTACAGGCATGCGCTACCACGCCCAGCTGATTTTTTGATTTATTGTAGAGATGAGGTTTCGCTGCCCAGGTGGGTTTCGAACCCGCGGGCTCAGGCAATCCACTCACCTCAGTCTCCCAAAGGCACGGGATTACAGGCTGAGCCACCGAGCCCGGCTGATGTAAATTTTTTTAACGTAGTGATTCTTCATCCTATCTTTGTAGTGAGTTTAGGAGTTCCCAGAAACTTTTTTTCTCCCTCTCAAATTCAGTTTTTTTCTCCCTCTCAAATTCATTTTGGCTTCGGTATTGCATAACATTAGAATAACATTAGAATAGAAAGCTCAGTAGGTCAAACTTGGCACGTTGATTTACTCAAGTGCAATTTATTTTTGTTTTGGCCAAGTTGATTTTGATCAATGAAGTTGAAGTTTCCGACCATTTAACGGTTGGCAGCAAATGAGAGGGCAGTGGGGAATTCCTGGAGGAAATGTACAGCTTCTGGAAACATTTCTCATCAGCTGTTCATCGCGGAGAGGTGGATGCCTCCCTGGCAGCACCTGGTGAGCCTGGGTCTCCCCTTGCATTGCTCTCTACCCATAAAATGCAGTCGTCCTGACAAGATCTGCCCTGTATGGGAGGGCTCTTTTTTGTGTCAGGCATTGTGCTAAGTAGGGCTGCCAGATAAAATATTCTTTGTCCTGAGCCATGCTTGAGGCATGCTTATACTAAAAAAAGTCATTTGTTGTTATTCTGAAATTAAAATGTAACTGGGTAGCCTGTATTTTTATTTGCTAAATCTACTAACCCTTGTGCTAAGTACTTTCAAAAGTGAGTATCCCCAATATATGTGGGTAGATATTATTCTTCTCATTGTATAAATTGAAAAATGTTTTGTGATTTGCTCAAAGTCCCATTCTTGGTCCATGGTAGGGCCACTGACTATCCCTTTTTGGCTTCAAAGGCTCTCCTGGACACTCAACTGCCTCCCAGTGTCCTGACCCTCGACCTGTGACATCCCGCACATGCATTTTCAGCAACATTCACTCACTTGATCAGCTGCTGTTTGCTCTTCTTGGTTTCTAGGTCTGATAGGATTATATGGACCCAGGGCATGGGGCTAAACACGCTTTGAATTTGTGTTTAGTTCAAAACTACCTGCAAATAGGCTCTTAGAAATTGTCTTTAGGCCAGGCGTGGTGGCTCAGCCTGTAATCCCAGCACTCTGGGAGGCTGAGGCGAGAGGATTGCCTGAGTCTGCAGGATCAAGACCAGCCTGGGCAACTTGGTGAGACCTTGTCTCTACAATAAATTACACACAAAAAACTAGCCGGACATGGTGGTGTGCATCTGTAGTTCCAGTTACTTGAAAGGCTAAGGCAGAAGGATCGCCTGAACCCAGCAGGTCGAGGCTGCGGTGGCTGTGAGCATGCCACTGCACTTTAGCCTGGGTGACAGGAGTGAGACTCTGACTCAAAAAAAAATTGTCTTTAGATGCTCAAAATAAAAATGATAACTTTAATGTAAAAAAATAATAATAATAAGGAAGAGGCTGGACTCAGTGGCTCACACCTACAATCCCAGCACTTTGGGAGGCCAAGGTGAGAGGATTGCCTGAGGCCACAAATTTGAGACCAGCCTGGGCAACTTGGCTAGACTTCATCTCCTCACACACAAAAAAATTAGCCAGGTGTGGTGGTGCATGCCTGTAGTTCCAGCTACTTGGAAGGCTGAAACAGAGGGATCACCTGAGCCCAGTAGGTCGAGGCTGCAGTGGCTATGAGCGTGCCACTGCACTCCAGCCTGAACAACAAAGTGAGAGACTCCAACTCAAAAAAAAGAAAAAAGAAAAAAAGGAAGATGTGATTTCAGTTATCATGAACCTCAAAGCCTGGAAGTTAGAAATTTCCTTTTTCCCTTTAGTGCCAAAAGGATCCCCAGCTGGTTGATAAGATCATGCAGGACCTGGATGCCAATAAGGACAACGAAGTGGATTTTAATGAATTTGTGGTCATGGTTGCTGCTCTGACAGTTGCTTGTAACGATTACTTCGTAGAACAATTGAAGAAGAAAGGAAAATAAAGATAAGTAGTAAACTAATCTAAAGGCAGAAATATATCCAAAGTTATTTACTTACTGTTCATGTATACCCTTCAGATTTATAGACCTAGTAATGTCACTTATAGATATTATAGACAGCACATATAATTAATTACCAATATTAAATCATATCCCTTAATGTATCGACTTTCCATAAATATTCCAAATTGCATATGCCCTGCTTGAATTTTGTCTATATTTGAAAGATGTTTTGTGCCTATTTTTTTTGCCTGTCAGAAAGAGAGCATCACCAAAATGTAGCTACTTTCAGATGAGACTAGAACTTGGCAAATTTCTCAGACATGCTCATCCTTCAATTGTGTCTGGAACTCTTTATTAAGGAAATTAACTGACTTTCCCCATACTCTTGTGACTCTGCTTCCCACAGAAGAAGCTGTGAGAGTTTGTCCATAAGCAGAAAGGCCAGAAGTAGAAGCTCTGACTTCTTCCGCGGTTTCAGTAGACCCAGGAACAAGCCAAGAGGGCTGAAGGCAGCGCCTCTGGGTGTTGGTGTATAATCACCCTCCCTGGCTGCTTGGGTTGGAGAGTTCTGCAATAAATGTTCCATACCATCTCCCAGTGCCTCCCCTGGGCTAAGCTGCAGGAGGCCCTGGGGAGGCTGACTTTGCTTCCTTGTCTCACTGTATTGCTCCCACCTGTGCTTTCTGCATCCCTCAAATAAATGACTGGCACATGAATCCTCATCTCGGGGTCTGCTTCTGGGGGAACCCCAACTATGTCAGGGAGTGTTATGAGTATATTTAAAATTTTAAATGATTGCCCTAGCAAGAAAGAAAGGACTATAGAGAGGGCCATCTTGGAGAGCAACCTGTTAGGAGGCTGTTGCTGTGGTCTGGGTAAGGAGACTTGGGGACTTAGGCCAGGATTTCAGCAGTGGAGAAGGAGAGAAGCAGCTTGTTAAGTATTTTGGAAGTGGGACTGGTAGGACGACAGAGCAGCCACTGCTAGTTGCCTGTCTGATCTCTGTCCTTCCTTTCTTCTGTACATCAGAACCCTGGTTTGTGCAGAATAGCAGCTGTCCAGCTTCAAAGATATATTTACCGGCTTCTCTTATGGTTTTGTTGGGTCTTGTGACACAGTTCTAGACAATGAGAGAAGAGCAGAAGTCTACTAGAAATTTCTGGGAATGTTGTACTATTTCCATATAGGATCTATGCCTTCCCATGTTAATTCCTTCCTTTCGTCCCCATTGGAATGTGGATATGAGGCTGGGGGTGGTCTATCATCTTGCACCCATGAGGATGGTGGAGAAAAAAGATGAAAGGTGCCCAGGACATTGCTGTCACTGAGGAGCCATCATACAGCCTTGTTGCCGCTTCTTGTCCTCTCATTACGTGGGAAAAAAAGGGATAGTGCTCTAGTTTTGGTTATGCAAATGATGCAATTAATTTACTAAATGAAAATGACTGAAGGAGGAGCAGCTTTGGTGTGAGGGCCTGGGGGTACATCAACAGCTCTGCTTGAGAGGACTATTGGACATCCAGGTGGAGATAGCAAATGGGCAATTGGATACATAATGCAGCCTGGAGCTCAGGGTAAAGAAGGGACTGGAGATATAGAATGGAGAGTCATTTGCATCGACATGTCTGAAGCCACAGGACTAGAGGGAATAAGAACAATGATAGAGAAGAAGAAAGGTCTTATAGTTCATTGTCAGGAAATGAGAGCCAGCAAGTGATGCAACAGAGGCACGGCCAGGGAAGCAGAATGGGAATCAGGAGAAGATGTTTTCTGAAGCCTAGAGAAGAGAGTATTTGGAGGAGGAAAGAGAGTGACATTCATTGAGAAGAAGATTAAGATGAGAATGTGGACTTGACCACTAGATTTGGCAAGGCAGAGCTCACCTATAGTTATTCTGACAGTGTAACTGACATAAGCTCAGCCATTCGTAGCTTGTAAACTGAAATAAATAAGCACAAGATGTAGTAAAAGGAAGATAACTTTATTCCAAAAGCTAGCAGATGGGGAAATGCCTCAAAGAAATGATTTCAGATTTTTAGGTTGAGTGCAAGGGTTTAAAAGGGAAATATGCAAGGGTGATACAGGGTGTGTTTTGGTGGCTTATCTTGGGTGGTGGTCCTCCTGGGGGTCTGGTTAGTGTTATCTCAGCTGCAGTCAGGTTATGGATCAAGTATCTCACGATGTACCCCCCACCCCCTGCAAGTGGGAGGGTCCCGCAATCAGACTGTTTTCAGATTTCTAAGCAAGCATGTGGTCAGACAAATGTGCATGGTGAAAAGAAGTTTCTAAAATGTGTATTAGGGCTTAAGATTAAGAAAGAGAGAAAAAAAACTTTCAAATACATGTTAAGGCTGAGATACTCAGTTACAATAGGAGTCTGATTTTGCTTAGGAAAGAGCCTAGCTGGATGCGGTTGACTCACGCCTGTAATCCCAGCACTTTGGGAGGGAAAGGTGAGAGGATTGCCTGAGCCCACAGGTTCAAGACCAACCTGGGCAACATGGTGAGACTTTGTCTCTACAATAAATAAAAAAATTAGCTGGGCATGGTGGTGCACACCTGTAGTCCCAGCTACTTGGAATGCTGAGGTGGAAAGATCACCCAAACCCAGCAGGTTGAGGCTGTGGTCGTGGTGAGCATGCCATTGCACTCCAGCCTGGGTGACAGAGTGAGACTCCAACTCAAAAAAAAAATTAAAAAACCTATCTGCCTATCTCCCTATCTGGCAGATAGGTGCTAGATAAATCTTTGTTTAAGGAACAAATGAAATAATCTGCCAATTTTTGGCATTCTATTGCAAAGACCTGTCATTTTTCCTTAAATATACTGTGTGTGTGTGTGTGTGTGTGTGTGTGTGTGTGTGTGTGTGTGTGTGTGTGTGTGTGTTTTCCTGAGTCAGGATCTCACTCTGGGCTCAGGTGATCCTACCACCTCAGCCTCCTGAATAACTGAGACTGTGACAGAGAGGGTCTAAAAACAGTTAAAATTATTCCTTTAAAAAAATCAACCTACAAGCTCCAAACCTGCTAGACATGGAATATGAGAAAACCAAGCCGCTTTCCTGGAAATGCAAGATAGTAATCGATTCACAACCTTACCCTCAAATCCTCTCTTTGTGAAGTTATCGGTTTACAACCCCAGCTTGTCATGTATATCCTGGAGACAATTTGTTCTTTGAAAATCTGGGATTGCTAGATACAACCTTGCAAATTCCAAAGAAAAATGTATAGCTATACAACCCAACCCCCTCCCTTCTCTAAACGAACACATAAAATCCCTCTTCTCTTTCTCTTGCTCAGCCTTGGAGCATTAGCCCGCTGAGTCGCACTGGCACTAATAAAACACTACTTCCTAAGCTACTTCCTAAGATAGTCTTGGTGTCACAGTCTTTCTATTTTCCTGCAAGAGGACTATAGGCATGCACCACCATGCCTGGCTAATTTGTTTTTGCTTTTGTAGAGATGAGGTCTTGCTGTGTTGCCCAAGCTGGTCTCAAACTCCTGGATTCAA
This sequence comes from Carlito syrichta, assembly GCF_000164805.1. NCBI lineage: Eukaryota > Metazoa > Chordata > Mammalia > Primates > Tarsiidae > Carlito > Carlito syrichta. The sequence continues at coordinate 20,828 of NW_007245978.1, forward strand.
GCAGTCGTCCCACCTCAGCCTCCCAAAGTGCTGGGATTATAGGTGTGAGCCACTGCACTCAGATAGAATAATAGTTTTGTTTCCTTTGAACCAGTTCTGAGCAGACAGGACAGGGGGACTTTCCAGGGCAGAACAATAAAGAGGTGAAGTGCATACCCTTGATGTTTACTTATGCCTGTCTTTCATACTATTAGAAGAAGAAATAAGAAGCAAAAGAGTAGAACGTGCCATGGATAAGAAGGTCTGAACATTTCTCAAGGGCCCTTAAACTTTTCATTTTAATTTGCTCCAGAGTTTTCATATTCTAATATAGGTCACCAAAACATGAAGAATAAATCCAAAATTGTCCTCACATTCTAGTCTAGGAAGGACATTCTCAACATAGAGAAATACATGGAAAAACAATGTTCATTTCATGGTGTTTCTAAAGATCAATCAAAAGTGGGAAAAGCAATTTATGTTTCAAATTAGATTTCAGATGAGTAAAAATTACACGATGTGCCAAAAGTTATTTTTTAGTAAAAGAGATGCTCTCTTTTTTCCATTAGGTACGTACTATAATTTTATAGGAGGCAAAATTGATTATATCTCATGCCCAGGGGCACTGGCCTTTACATTTGCTGAAGTTTAAATAAAGTTGAAGTTTAAACAACATTCAAGAGCCACCTTTGAATGAACACATTCCTTTTTGTTGTTTGTTTTATGAGTTGGAGTCTCACTCTGTCGCCCAGGCTGGAGCACAGTGGCACACTCACAGCCACCCCAGCGTTGATCTGCTGGGCTCCGGCGATCCTTCTGCCTCAGCCTTCCAAGTAGCCAGAACTACAGGCACATACTACCATGCCTGGCTATTTTTTTTTAATTGTAGAGATGAGGTCTCACCAAGTTGCCCAGACTGGTCTCAAAACTTCAAGCTCAAGTAATTCACTTGCCTCGGCCTCCTAAAGTGCTGGTATTACAGGCTGTGTCACTGAGCCCAGCCTAAATGAGTACATTCTAATGATAACACTGAACCCCTGTGGTTATTAGCCAAAGCAGTTTATGGGAGGCAACAGCACAGGTCAGCTTGGGCCCCTGGGTTTGAGATATGTCCAATAATGCCAATTGCATAGAAAGCTTAAACAAAACAAAACCTTAAAATTTAATTTTGGCGGGCTCATACCTACAATGCCAGCACTTTGGGAGTTGTAGGTGGGAGGACTTCCTGAGCCAGGGATTCGAGAGCAGCCTGGGCAACTTGATAAGACCTCGTCTCTACAAAAAATTAGCTGTACACAGTGCTGCGCACTTGTAGTTCCAGCTACTTTGGAAGGCTGAGGCAGCAGGTCGAGGCTGTGGTGGCCGTGAGTGTGCCATTGCATTCCAGCCTGGGGGAGAGAATGAGATTCTGCCTCAAAAAACTTTTTTTTTTTTGATAACAGATATTTTTCTTCTCCCTCCCAAGGATAGTAGGGACAAGAGAGCCCTTCCACAGGTAGACCTTGAGTTATCTTTTTTTT
>NW_007245978.1:22357-31670 GCF_000164805.1 Carlito syrichta
TTGTTGAGTAGGAGTCTCACTCTGTCACCGAGGCTGGAGGGCAGTGGCATGCTTCCGGCCACCACAGCCTCGACCTGCTGGGTTTAGGCTGTCTTTCTGCCTCAGCCTTCCAAGTAGCTGGAACTACAGGCACACGCCGTCAAGTCATCTTTCATAAGGCAAAGACATGGAAGATTATTAAAGAAAGAGAATATGGGTACAGATCTGCAGGTATGAAACAGCAGGGTCTGTTGGGGAGAAAGCAAGTTCTGCTCTGTCCCTCAAGTGTGTGCAGTTGGGGTGGCGGTTGGGGGAGGACGGGGAAGCCCTCCCTCATTCTCAGGACTCAGGAGAAGGCCTTGGGCTAATGTGAGAAACGTATCCTGAATGTTATGGGAACCATTGTAGGAGTTTACCAATTTTTCTTTTTACTTAAAAGCAGTTGTGTTTATGTTTCTAAATATCTTCCTAAAATCAAAAAAAAATTAAAGCTGTGGTTTTGAATCCTTACTTCATATTACATTACACTTATCTGTGGTGGTTTTCTTTTCTTTTCTTTTCTTTTTTTTTGAGCTAGGGTCTTACTCTGTCCACCCAGGCTGGAATGCAGTGGCACAGTCATGGCTCACTGAAGCCTTGACTTCCTGAACTCAGGAAATCCCATCTTAACCTCCTGAGTAGCTGGAACTACAGGTTTGTGCCACCATACTCAGCTAATTCTTACATCATTTTTTGTAGAGACGAGGTCTCACTATGTTGCCCAGGCTGGTCTTGAACCCCCAGGTTCTAGCAACCCTCCCACCTCAGCCTCTCAAAGTGCTGGGATTACAGGTGTGAGCCACTATGCCTAGCCCTGTGATATTTTTAAACATATAGATGAATAAACCCCACCACACAAAGATGCTGATTCTATTAGTCTGGGGCTGGGGCCCAGGTATTAGCATTTTAAAAAGAGCATCAGATGGTTCTTGAAAATGATTGCCTGTATGATGAATTGCTTCCGCCAAATAATCAGATCAACATCCGACTGAGAACTGCCTATGAAGGCAGCTGCTCCAACTTTCATTCATTCATGTTCATTCATGTATGAATCACCTGGAGATCTGATTCTGCTTCAGTAGCTGGGGAGTGGAGCCTGAGAGTCTCTGCGTTTCCGACAAAGTCCCAGGTGTTGCTGTTGGTGCTCATAGAAATGGTCTAGACTCTAGGCTGAAGAGGAAAGAGTTTGAATGGGAGTACAAAGGAGCAGTTTGGGAACACAGGCACCTGCTGAATAGTTCTTGCGGGAGCATACTTTCTTCGGAAGAAATACGACAACACAAGGATATTAGCCAGGGGCAAGGGAACAGAGGTGGGAGAAACCAGGGAAGAAAATCCCCTAGTGTCCAGGGAAAGGATGCCACCAGACTGCCTTAGGGTAAAGGTTTCGGGCAAGTTACTTAACTTCTTTAAGCCTCGTTTTCTGGACTTGTCTCAACTACAGTGTCTTGTCTGCATCAGAATCAACTAGGGGTACCGACTAAACATTAGAAATCCCAGACCTTAACCTAGTTCAACTGAATCCAAAAGGAGGAAGAGAAAGGGTAAGAATCTGCATCCATAGCAAGCACCCTTAAGATAGAGAACTAGAACTTTGGCGGTTACGTGCTCAATAAGTAGTAACCATGGTGTTGATGATAGTGGTCATGGCGATAGGGTAATCACCACCCCAGATTCTGCAGAACATGGGTCTTCTCTGCCCTACAACAAGCTGGTCCCTACCAAAGATGTCTGGCTGCTGTCTATTGCAGAGCAAGTGGACCTCCCCCATGTGCTCTTGTCCCCTTGACTTCTCCAGTTTTTTCCCAAAGAGATGGAACTCCGGGCAGTCAGTAAGCATGTTTTATACTATGATGACAAGTGTCTACTCTATAATATTTTTAAACAACAAGATGTTTACTTGATCCCATTTTGGTTTTAAAAGTGCTTCAGCATGAGTTTTTAAGGTATTGCCTTATTTCTACTTATAATGTTTTCTTTTCTTTTTTTGAGTTGGAGTCTCACTCTGTCGCCCAGACTGGAGTGCAGTGGCCGCTCCCGGCCACCGCAACCTTACCTGCTGGGCTCCGGCGATCCTTCCGCCTCAGCCTTCCAAGTAGCTGGAATTACAGGCATGCGCTACCACGCCCGTCTGATTTTTTGATTTATTGTAGAGATGAGGTCTCGCTGCCCAGGCGGGTCTCGAACCCACGGGCTCAGGCAATCCACTCACCTCAGCCTCCTAAAGGCATGGGATTACAGGCTGAGCCACCGAGCCTGGCTTGTTTTATTTTCTTTATTTCAATCAATAAGAGAATGGACTCCACATAAAGGGATGGGTTGTGATGGGGTGGAAAGCAAAAGTTGCCAGAAAACCCCTTCCCTTTCCAGCTTTTGTTTTCAAGAGTCTGAACCACTGAGGCAATTATGTTACGTGCCTCCAAGGAAAATGTCAAGAGAAAGGGAATTGCCCTGAGGAAAGTATTTTCTCAGAGACTAGAAAGAGATTCTCCTGAGCACCTGATCACTGGAAGAATGAGAGGTGTTAGTATCCTCAGGGAAGGGCATATGATCTCTTGGGAAAATCCCAATATGTAAACTTTTTCCAACTTCCCTATCTTCCTTCTCTCTCTCTCTCTCTCTCTCTCTCTCTCTCTCTCTCTCTCTCTCTCTCTCTCTCTCTCTCTCACACACACACACACACACACACACACACACACACAGCACTCATTGCACTCTGGGTTTCTACCATCTCCTTTTGCAAATCTTGCAAATGGACAAGTTACTTAACTTCTTTAAGCCTCGTTTTCTGGACATGTCTCAACTACAGTGTCTTGTCTGCATCAGAATCAACTAGGGGTAATTTCCCTTTGGAATAGATTACCTATTGTCTTGAGGCATCAGTCCCAATTATAGCATCCAGACATATGCCTAGAAGAAAGACTGGAAGGAAATTCATCCGGGTGTTTACTATGGATGGTGGTATTACAAGTGATTTAAATTCTTTCTTTTATCTAAATTCTGATGTTTCAACAGCAAACACCAATCAGAAAAACGTGCTGCTATTTATTATTAGAGAATTCTCCAAACTCCAGCTTTAAAAGTCCCTCTTCCTCCCTCACCTACTCTTACAAACGGAAATGTCTCTTTCTCTGAGACCACTTCCTCAGCCACGTGCGACTTCCCCTCTGTGTGGTCAGTAATTCCTGTAATAACCCTAGCACCTAGCACAACACCAACATTTCAGAGATGCCAAGTGAGTGCTTTCTGAAATGAACCTAAGTTAAGAATGCCAAGAATTTTCTTTGTTAACATCATCACCATCTCAAAGCTTTTCTACCACAGTTACAGGGCCAACCAAATGACAGAGCCATTTGGCGAGAGCAACTTATGAGGTGCTGCCCCCCAGAGAGTTCCTGGGCGGGGGAGGGGGGGCGGATAAAGAAATGCTCTTTTTTAGCCGGGCATGGTAGCGCCCGCCTGTAGTTCCAGCTCCTTGGAAGGTTGAGGCGGAAGGATTGCCGGAACCCAGCAGGTCGAGGCTGTGGTGGCCGGAAGCGGCCACTGCACTCCAGTCTGGGCAACGGAGTGAGACTGCAACTCAAAAAAAAAAAAAAAAAAAAAAGAAATGCTCTTTTTAAAGGGGCTGTAGGCCAAGGCTCTGGAAACAGAGGTTTCTTGTATTTCTCATGTTTGATTCGAAGTTGTTTATCTAAATGTAGCTTGTTTGATGGCTATAACTTCCCATCTCCCCTTAAGGAACTATCAGCACAATTCGATCTTGGGTCATGCCATAGGTCTCATTAATTCAGTCTGGGGTTGGTGGAAGGATGAAGAGATCTTGAGTCGTGCCTTTGTTAGTTTAGCCTTGGGGCTGGGTGAGGAGCTATGGAATACACATTCTGAGTAAGTTGTATTGTCCGGGAGCAAGTGTTTTTGGGTTGACTACACCAACTCACTCCCTGATTCAACAGTATCATATTAAACACCCATTTATCTCCATTTCTGTCTCTCATCTGATTGACCCTGCCAGTGATAGCAGCTGAATTATTGGATCAGACAGGCAACCTCCCTATCAATAATTCCCAGATGATAAAAACGTGGTCAACGAATATTATCAAGTGCCACCAAAGAAACAATGGAATGTTAACGCACAAAAATATAAGAAAACCCCGATATCTGCCTAAGCGGTTTTAATTTGAAGTTCTTTCTTCCACAGAACATTAGGACAGACTTACAATCTTGGGAAATAAATAAGTTTTACAAATTGTGGAAGTGCACTGACATGGGCCACAGAGGCATCTGACATTCTATTCATTAGGTCATATTGAAGACTTTTTTTCCCTAGGAAAAGAATTTTAAAAAGATGAACAAGAAACATCATTGAATTTTTTTTTTTTTTTTTGAGTTGGAGTCTCACTCTGTCGCCCAGACTGGAGTGCAGTGGCCACGCCCAGCCACCGCAACCTTGACCTACTGGGCTCTGGCGATCCTTCTGCCTCAGCCTTCCAAGTAGCCGAACTACAGGCGTGTGCCACCATGCCCGGCTAGTTTCTGATTTATTGTAGAGATGAGGTCTCACCAAGTTTCCTGGGCGAGTCTCGAACCTGCGGGCTCAGGCAATCCACTCGCCTGGGCCTCCCAAAGCGCGGATTACAGGTTGAGCCACCGAGTGCAGCTATCCTTGGATTTTTATTGTTGTTAATGAAATAAAACCAGTTGTTTTTCATCCTCACGCAATACCTCCATCTTTGCTCCCAGAGACCACAGATAAGTTTTTTGCTCTTATAGTTTTGCCTTTTCCAGCACAAAATATACATGAAATCATACACTACGTACTTTCAGTCTGACTTCCTTCACTTAGTGTAATACATTTGAGATTCATCTATGATCTTTTCTATATCTTTTTACTGCCGTGTAGACTTTTACTATATGAATGAACTTCAGTTTGTTTATTTATTTACCTGCTGAAGGACATTTGAGGTGTTTCTAGTTTTGGGATGACTTTGAATAAATCTGCTATAAACGTTGGTAAAGTTTTTATATGGACATAAACGATCATTTCTCTTGGATAAATACCCAAGTGTGGTATTGCCAGGTAGCATGGTATCATCAGATTTAAAAGCTGTAACTTTCTAATAAGTGTGAAGTGTTATTTATTGTAATTATAATTTGTATTTCCCTAATAACTAATAATATTGAGCATTTCTTTATGTGCCTGTTTGACATCTGTATGTCTTTCCTGATAAAGTATCTGCTGAAATCTTTGTCCCATTTAAAAAATTGAACTATTTTTTTATTCTTGAGTTTGAGAATCCTTTATGTATTTTAAATATAAGAACTTTGTCAAATATGTGTTTTGTGTATTATCTCCTTTTCAGTCTCTCTCTCTCTCTTTTTTTTTTTTTGAGTTGGAGTCTCACTTTGTCACCCAGGCTGGACTGCAATGGCATGGTCACAGCCACCACAGCCTTGACCTGGTGGGGTCAGGTGATTCTTCTGCATCAGCCTTCCAAGTAGCTGGAACTACGAACATGCACCACCATGCCCAGTTAATTGTTTGATATATTGTAGAGATGAGGTCTCACCAAGTTGCCCAGGCTGGTCTCATACTCATGAGCTCAGGTAATCCTCTCACCTCAGCCTCCCAAAGTGCTTGGATTATAGGTATGAGTCACCATGCCTGGCTTTTCATTCTCTTAACATTGCCTTATGCAGAGCAGAAATTTTTAATTTTGAAGATCAAATTTACCAAATTTTTCTTTTCTTTTTTTTGAGTTGGAGTTTCCATCACCCAGGCTGGAGTACAGTGGCATGCTCACAACACTGCAGCCTCAATCTGCTGGGCTCAGGAGATACTTCCGCCACAGCCTCTTGAGTAGCTGGGACTACAGGTGCATGCCACCACACTCAGCTTTTATATATATATATATAATATATATATAAATAATATATATATTATTTATTGTAGAGACAAGGTCTCACCAAGTTGCCTAGGCTATTCTCAAACTCCTGGGCTCAGGCACCCTCTTACCTTTACCTTCCAAATTGCTGGGATTACAGGCATGAGACACCGTGTCTGGCAAATTTTTCTTTTATGGACCATGCTTTTGATATATTAAAGAAATATTTACCTAACCCTGTGGTTTTCAAAGAGAGGGCAATCCCCCATCCTCTGGAACATTTGGTAATGTCTCAAGACATTTTTGAATGATTAGGGGGAGGGGTACTACTGGCATCTAGTGGGTAGAAGCCAGGAATGCTGCTAAACATTTACAATGCACAAAATAGCCACTTACACCAAAGAATTATGCAGTCCAAAATGCCAACAGTACCAAGGTTGATAAACTTAAATCAAGGTTACAAAGATTTTGTTCTATTATTGTTATTGTTATTTAGAGATGGGGTTCTTCTATGTTGCCCAGGCTAGCTTTGAAATCCTGGGCACAAGTGATCCCCCCACCTCAGTCTCCTGAGTGGCTGGGACTACGGACATGCAACACCATGCTCAGCTAATTTTTTAGACATTTTATAGTTTTAGGTTTTACATTTATGTCTATAATTCATTTTGAATTAATTTTTGTAGATAGTGCAAAGTATGGGCTGAAGTTCCTTTTGTTCAACTTCAAATCAAGATTTCATGTTCAGTAGCTAAGTCATCACAGTACTTTACAAATAATTCTCTTATTCTCTATGAAGTCATAACAGATAAAACTGAAATTGTATCTATTCATGGTATACAATATGATGTTTTCGCATATGTATACATTGTGAAATGATAAAATCAAGTGAATTAACATACCAATCACCTCACATATTTTTTTTTGTGGTAAGAACATTTAAGATCTGCTGTCTGAGCAAGTTTCAAGTATACAATACATTAACTATGGCCACCATAGCATACAATAGATCTCCAGAAGTTATCCACCCTGTCGAACTGAAACTTTGTACTTTTTGACCAACATCTCCCCCATTTCTCCTTCTTCCTTACCACCCAGCACTTGCAAGTACCATTTTGATCTCTGCTATTGAGAATTCAACTTTTTTAGATTTCACATGTAAGTGCAGTAATGCAGTGCTTGTCTTTCTGTGCCTGGTGTATTTCACATTACATCCTCTGGGATGGTCATGTTGTTGCAAATGACAAGATCTCCTTTCTAAGATTGAGTAGTATTCCTTTGTGTATATATGCCACATTTAAAAAATCCATTCATTTTTCAGTGAACGCTTAGGTTGACTCCGTATCTTGACTGTTGAAAGTTCTTTTTTTTCCTTCTTTTTTTGCATGGTTGTCTAATTGTTTCAACACCACTTATTGAAAAGACTACTCTTTTTTTACCTACTGAATTGTCTTTGCACCTTTTTTTGAATATCAACTGATCATATATGTGGGGTCTATTTTTTAAACTCTATTCTGTTCCATTGATCTATATGTTTATCTGTTTATCCTTTTCTAATACTGTATGGTCTTGAAAACGATTGCTTTATAGTAAGTTTGACATAAGAAAACCTAAGTCGTACAATTTTGTGCTTCTTTTTCAAAATATATTTGCTATTCTAGTTTACGTCAACCTTTTTGATTGCAGCTTGTAGTGGCCGCCAAGTGGCCAATCATTCATATTTGGCCAAAGCTGAGACTGAAGTTAAGTATCACCATAGTCGAAAGTAATTCTAAGGCCGGGCTTGGTGGCCTAGCCTGTAATCCCAGCGCTTTGGGAGGCCGAGGTGAGTGAACTGCCTGAGCCCGCAGGTTCGAGACCCACCTGGGCAACCTGGCGAGACCTCATCTCTACAATAAGTCAAAAACTAGCCGGGCATGGTAGCACACCTGTAATTCCGGCTGCTCGGAAGGACTGTCCAGCGGGTCGAGGCTGCGGTGGCCGGGAGCGGCCCCTGCACTCCAGTCTGGGCGACGGAGTGAGACTCCGACTCAAAAAAAAAGAGAGAGTAATTCTAGTATAAAAGAATAAATCTAAGCTTTTATTGTAATAACTCCAATATTTTAAAATAATAATAATATCTTTATTAATGCATTTTGGGTAGTCATATTTTACCTATTAAATATTATACTGCAGAGACAGTAATTTTCTCCACAGTTAGATCTGCTTTTGTAGTGAATATGCTACTGAAAGCAATCTCCAAAAAAGTTATACAAAAAAAAACACAAAAAAATTCAAAAAACTATCGGTTCATCAAAATAGAATTCTAAAATATATTCAAGTCATCTGAAAGTAAGGAAAAAGACAGAAAAACAAAATACAAAGAACAAACAGAAAACAAAAAGCAAAGTGGCAAACTTTGACCCTAACATATCAATAATTACATTAAAGTAATGGTGTAATCATAACAATCAAAACACAGAGATTGGCAGAATGGGTTAAAAGCCTGATTCAACTATGTGTTCTTTACAAAAAGGTCAAACATAATGTAGGTTGAAAGTAAAAGGACACAAAAATAATATCATATAAACATTAATAGCAAATGCTAAATTAAAATCAGATAAGTAGAGTTCAGAGCAAGAAAACTACTAGAGACAGTTAGGGATTTTATTAATGATAAAAGTGCTAACCCACCAGGCAGGCATAGCGATCCTAATTATATATATGTACCAAATGTCAGAACTATAAAACATGTGAGGCAAAAACTGATAGTACTGGAAAGAGAAATAGATGATATCACAATTATAGTTGAAGACTTCAACAATCCTCTCAACAATTGATAGAACAACTAGACAGAAAATCAGCAAGGATATGAAAAAATCAATACCACCATCAACAGACAGGATCTAACTGGCATTTATAGAGCACACCATCCAACATCAGGAGACCACACATTTTTTTTTCATGTGTCCATAGAACATAGAATACCAAGAAAGACTATGTCCTAGCTATTAAAAAAAAAAAATTCTCTACAAATTAAAACTAGATGAAATCTTAAAAGTGTGTTTTCCGACCACAATGGAAACAAACTAGAAATCGGTAAACTAGAAAGATGACATAAAAATCTTTAAACATTTGGAAACTAAATAATCACCTTTTATTTTTTTGAGTGAGAGTCTCACTCTGTCACACAGGCTGTGGAGTGCAGTGCCACACTTCTGGCCACTGCAGCCTCAACCTGCTGGGCTCCGGCGATCCTTCCACTTCAGCCTTCCAAGTAGCTGGAACTACAGGCGTGCGCTACCACGCCTGGCTAATTTTTTGGTTTACTGTAGAGATGAGGGCTCACCAAGTTGCCCAGGCGGGTCTCGAACCCATGGGCTCAGGCAATCCTCTTACCTTGGCCTCCCAAAGTGCTGGGATTATAGACATGAGCC
>NW_007245978.1:31901-40196 GCF_000164805.1 Carlito syrichta
CCACCTCGCTTCCAAGTAGCCGGAATTACAGGCATGTGCTACCAAGCCCGGCTGATTTTTTGATTTATTGTAGAGATGAGGTCTCTCTGCCCGGGCGGGTCTTGAACCCGCGGGCTCAGGCAATCCACTCACCTCAGCCTCCCAAAGGCGCAGGATTACAGGCTGAGCCACTGAGCCCGGCTGCCCTGTACATTTTTTACATTAAGTTGTTTGTTTTCTTACTGTTGAATTTTGAGAATTCTTTGTATATTCTAGATAAATTCTTCAGCAGATGTGATTTACATTTTAAAAGTCATGAATGTATTGGTATATCTTTTTGCATGTTTATGGTCATTTATGGTTCTCTTTCTGAAATGCACATTGGTATTAGATGCTGAATCTTCTGCTAAGCTTTCTTCCCACTTGGGCTTTCACACACGACTTTCCTTCACTAGAATTTACCTAACTTGGAACATGCCTGCCCACCTTCCATGAGAGGTTGTTTATTGTGTAGCCAACACAAGCTTCTTGGCCACTCGTTGCTTGTACACTGAAATAAAGCACGAGATGTAATAGAAGAAAGGTGATTTTATTCCAAAAGCCAGCAGATAGGGAAATGGCCAGGCTCATACCTCGCAAAAACCATTTCAGATGTTTAGGCTGAGCACTAAGGTTAAAAAAGGGAAACTTCGTATGGGAAACATGCGGGTGTGGCACATGGTGTGTCTTGATGGCTTATCTTGGGTGGTGGTCCTCCTGGGGATCTGGTTGGTGTTTTTTCAGCTGCAGCCAGGTTATGATCAACTGCAATTACTCCCAAGTGGGAGGATCTCATAGTCTGTTTTCAGATTAGCCCCTGGGATTTCTAAGCAAATATACAGTCAGATAAGTGTGCATAATGAAAAGAAGTTTCTTTTTTCTTTTTTTGAGTTGGAGTCTCACTCCGTAGCCCAGGCTGGAGTACGGGGGCACGCTCACAGCCACCACAGCCTCGACCTGCTAGGCTCAGGCGATCCTTCCTAGTAGCTGGAACTACAGACACACACCACCACACCCAGCTAATTTTTTGATTTATTATAGAGATGCAGTCTCGCCAAGTTGCACGGCTGGTCTCGAACCCCTGGGTCCAGACAATCTCGCCTCTGTCTCCTGAAGTGCTGGGATTACAGGTATGAGCCACTGCGCCTGACTCCCACTCACATTTGTTTTGTTTGTTTGTTTTTTGTTTTTGAGTTGGGAGTCTCACTCCATCGCCCAGACTGGAGTGCAGTGGCACGCTCACGGCCACCCCAGCATCGACCTGCTGAGCTCTGGCGATCCTTCCACCTCAGCCTTCCAAGTAGCCAGAACTACAGGCGTGCTGTACCGCGCCTAGCTGATTTTTTTTATTTATTGTAGAGATGAGGTCTTGCCTAATTGCCTGGGCTGGTCTTGAACCCACGGGCTCAGGCAATCCACTTGCCTCAGTCTCCCAAAGTGCTGGGATTACAGGCTGAGCCACCAAGCCCAGCTGAAAAGAAGTTTCTGAAACATGTTTCAAGATTGGGAGAAAGGAAAAAAAAACTTTAAAATACATTTTAAGGCCTAGATACTCAGTTACAAACAGACTGTTAGGGAGTGCTCCTCCCTCTCTTTGATGCAGAGTGGTACATAAATTTAAAGTAAATGTTCCAATTTGAATGTTACTATCATCATCAAGAAACATACTACACTGCCTGCCATTGACTGGGTTTCTAGTGACTGTGTGGGCCTGCGATATCCAGAAGTTCTCAAATGCTCGTGAAGGGCTAAATAAAGTGGAAAGCAGAATCCTTGAGAAGCATTCCTTTCAGAAGGGAGTCTACCTAGAATAGTGCTGAGTGTGTCAGTAGTGCCTGGAATTTGTGGACTCTGGAGCAAGCTGCTTAAGAACTTCTCATACACATGAATTGTATAGGGTGCCACAAGCAAGTATTTACAGCAACCTCAGCACTATGATGTGTCTGTAGAGCTGTGTGAAATGGATTCCCTGATTTTACCTGCAAATTCACAACTTATGCGTGTGTGTGTGCACACACACACACATACAATCTTTTACCATTTCTTTTTTTTTTTTTGTAAGAAGCAATTTTAAAATTAAAACAAAGAAATGTTAGAACTTTGTGAGCAACATACAAACTTGAAGACTTACAATACCATAAAGAATTATGTGCTGAGATTTTAAATCACTTTATGCTACATTCAAATGAATTCAAGGAAGACAGAGGCTACAAAGAACAAAAAGAAATGCCAGGGCAGCCTGGGCGCAGTGGCTCATGCCTATAATCCCAGCACTTTGGGATGCCTGGGCAACTTGGCAAGACATCTCTACAATAATCAAAAAATTAGCCGGGCATGGTGGCACGTGCCTGTGGTCCCAGGTATTTGGAAGGCTGAGGTAGAAGGATCACCTAAGCCTAGCAGGTTGAGGCTGTGGTGGCTGCGAGTGGCCACTGCACTCCAGCCTGGGTGACAGAGACTCCAACTCAAAAAGAAAGCCAGGGCTTTTTGGAAAATGACAAGTATTGATTGCAAGGAACTACAGACATTCCTAGCAATATGCTATATTGTAAATGCTCTGTTTCTGAAAGGGTCATGCCAACCAAGATGAGGGAGAGTTAGGGACTGTATACACAGATAAGAAGCAGGTTTAAGAGACTGAAGATTTTCATTTCAAGAACGAAAGATCACTTTGCCACAAAGAAATTCCAGTTTCAAGAATTTGGACCTGAAGGGTAATACAAGTATATGATAAGGTGGAAGGGGTGGGGGATGATTGGATGGAGACAATTATGACAGAAGTGGCTGATCAGAAAGCAGCCAGGTGTTTGTACATTTTATTAGCTACAGTATAGATCCTAGAGCTACCTCATTCCCTCCCCTCCCCACCCCTCCCCCCCACCATGGGGTCAGGCCTTCCCAGGAGCCCCTGCCTTTGCTGCCTGGGCTCGCTGGAACTCCTGTTGCAGCTGAGCGAGGGTCTCCCTTTGTTGCTCTGACTGCCGCTCAAGGTCCCGGAGCTGGGATTCATATCGCTTAATTTCAGCTGTGATATAGTCCAGCCTCTTCCCCACTGTGGCTCGAGCTTCCCCTAGCTCCTGTTTGACCAGCACAGGACCCAGAAGTTTAAAGACCACGTTGGACCCATCCAGCAGGGCCAGTTCCTCTTTCACGATATTATTTTCTGTTAGTTGTGCCTCAAGCTTCTGCCTCCCTGACATAGATTTACTCAAGTCTTTCTGTAGTTGTTGATATTTCTCCACTTCTCCCTGCAGTTTCTTCTGGATCAGCTCAGCCATGGCGGGGACGAAAGCGTTCTCCCTTCAGTATTAATCAACCCGGAAGTCTACCATTTCTTATTACAGAAGTAACAGAAGTTTATTTTAAGGGGAAATAATCAAGTATAATCTTACCACCCAGGTATAATCACTGTTAACATCTTCCAAATTTTCCTAGGTATAAGTATCTATATATCTGTGGTTCATAAAAATGAGATTACATCAAAAATCTTTTGTTGTCTATATATTTCTAGCTCAATAAATATATAACTATATTATTATTTTTGTCTGAATAGTATCTTAATAGATATATCACAATATATTTACTTAATTCCCTGTTGCATATAGATTACTTCTAAATTCTTAGAAATTTAGAAATTTCTAGAAATTTTTAGAAATTTAGAAATTTCTAAATTCTGTTATTAACAATACTAAGGAAGCTTTTAAGCCAATACATTAGAAGCCTGAATAAAATGCTCATTCTTTCTTTTTGGATGGATATTCAGACTCTTGATTTTACAAATGAGGAAACAAAGTCCCACAAGGTAACAGAGATAGTGCTAGGCAATATTTTCTATTCTTTTCCTCTTTCCTTCCTTTTCTTTTGCGAATTCATGATTGTTTTTAAATGCTTAAAATTTTCTGGCAATAAAAGTAAGACATTGGCAATATGGCACTGGATATCCCAAAGCCACAATATCCTTTTATTTTTAGATTTTAAAAGTAAGTTATTACAATAAATGCCCAGATTCAACATTATCGCATTTCTGTCATATTTTGCTTTATCCATCCCTTTCCTTTTTTTTTCTTTTCTTTTTCTTTTTTGAGTCACTCTTACTCTGTCACCCAGGCTGGAGTGCAGTGACATGTTCATGGCCTCTACGGACTCGACCTGCTGGGCTCAGGCGTTCCTTCTGCCTCAGCCATCTAATTAGCTGGAACTACAGACATGCGCCACTATACCAGGCTAAATTTTTATTGTAGAGATGAGGTCTTGCCAGGTGTCTTGAACCCCTGGACTCAGGCAATCCTCTCGCCTCGGCCTCCCAAAGTACTGGAATCACAGGTGTGAGCCACCGCGCCCAGCCCCATCCCTGTCCTTTGAAAGCAAATCCTGCCCCATCCCTGTCCTTTGAAAGCAAATCCTGGGCATCATTTGATTTTTATCCTTACATGTTCAAGTATGCTGTTAGGGTTCAGAAGGTGATGTCCCAAAATCTGGTGCTTTGACATGCTAAGAGTTGAGAAGTTGCCTCAGAATGAAAGTCCCTCTAACTTTGTCTTGTTTTCCCCACCTCCCAAGCACAGGGGGGGACTTGCTGGAATCTCCTTGTCTGACCAAGAGAGCTTTTTCCCCCAAAAGAAATGCAATTGTCTTAAGACTCCCTCCCTAGGGAATTTCATCAAATAACCAGGAAGGATCAACTGCCAAAGAAGAGAATAGATGGCAGTCTTCACCAAGCTCAGACAGACTTCTCATCCATTCTTCTGAGGCAGTTCCAGCAGATTAACTGGGGGACTCTATCTACGTCACAAGACAACCTTTGTTGCCATGCATTTCTGCCCCGCGCCTTCCCTTAATGTCTGTCTCTTGTCTGACCCCTCTTAGAGTTCCAATTTTATATGACTCCCATGCACATGTGTGCATGTTAATAAAATTTGTATGCTTTTTCTCCTATTAATCTGTCTTTTGTCAGTTTATATCTTCAGCAAGCCTTCAGAGGACAAAGGGGAGGTTTTCCTTCTGATCCTACAAGGTTTATGTAAAAAATGGACACTTTCTTTAAAAAAAAAACACATACAATGTCATTATCACACCAAATAACTTAATAATAATTTGTGATATCATCTAATCTGCAGTTCAAAATCAATTTCCATGGCTGTCTCAAAATATCTCTTCTTGCATTTAGTTTGTTTGAATCAGGAACCAAGCAAGTCCTAAAAACTGCATTTGGTTGTTGTCTCTTAAATCTACATTAATCTTCGGCAGGCTCTTCTCAGGCTCTCCCATGCCTGCACTGGAGGAGTCAGGCAGCCCGGTGGGACGCTCTGTATTCTGGATCTGTCCATTGCTTCCTTGTTATCATTGTATTGGTTCCTCTGTCACTTGCATTTTTATTCAGTGAAGGTAGCTCTAGGGCCTTGGATTCGAGTCAAGCTGGACTCTTGCTAAGAGTGGTTCCTGGTGGCGTGGTACAGGCCATGTGGCAGCAAGAGCAATGCACTGCCTGTTGCCCACCTTTAGAGTGTGTGGGCCCTTTGCTGTACCAGGCCACTGGGGGTGGCAGACCATAGGGCTGGGAGGGCAAGACCAAGACATGAAAAGTACTCTCCCACCCCTGGTGGCTCCTCTCCTGACTCCAGGGGTGTAGAACTGCACTTTGCACTGAGATAGGGGAGGTTCCCTCAGCCATCCCAGCCCCCAGCACCACAGCTCCATCCCAGGCAAACTGTTCTCACAGCCTTGTTGTGCATGATCTGTGGACTGAAGCACCAGCATCACCAGAAATCCTGCTGGAAATGCGGACACTTTTACCCCATAGTTACGGAATCAGAACTTGAATTGGTTGGGGCTCAAAAACACAATACCCCCAAATATGGCGCTTTGACATACTGCACTGAAGAAGCAGACTCAAGGTCTCTCTGACCTCCCTCCCCACCCCCAACCCTGTGTCTCCCAAAGCGTAGGATGAGGCTGTTCCCTGAGGTGTCCCTGCCTACCTAGAAACTGGATCCGCCAAAGAGGAAAGTGATCACCTTACAGCCCATCCCTGAAATGCCATTAACCAGAGAGGATCAAAACACATATCACAGAAGGAGAGATAAAAATTTACCACCACATCTAGAACCCAGGCACTGCTCTCCGGTTCCATTCAATTCCCGAAGAGAAGTAATTACAAGCCATTGGGTCCATTCATTCCCCCTAAAAATACTACCCTCAAATTGCCACACGTCCCCTCTCCTATGAAGACAAGTACGTAGGCATCTGGACCTCACAGAGGTTTGGGGTCATCCTGTGATGCCCCTGTGCTTATGCATGTGGAATATCTTTACATGCCTTTTCTCCAGACCTTCAGAGGGCAGAGGAGAGCTTTTCCTCCGTCCCTACACATTCTAACAAGATTCTCCCCATGGCAGATATGCCCCTTAACATGTGGGAAGCTCTGGTCTGTAGTATCCCAGGGGAGTTAGGTTTGGGTTAGGTTTGGTAAGGGCAGTAAAAGGACAGACTGAAAATGGGAAGCCATTTTTCATTTTGTTCTTAAACCCTAACACAATGATGAGAAAGTAGAAGCTATGCTTTTGGAGAAATGCACACTTTAGGCACAATTAACTTTACAGACTTTGTCTTTTCAGAAACAGACTTCCAGGTATCTGAGGTATCTCATAGTGGCAATCAAGCTTGTCCAGAGTAAAGGGAATTTACAAGGCCTAAGACATCAGCATTGGGCAAGGACTGTAAAAGTCATGAAACTTGTAATTACAAAAGTTATAACCACTCAGAGGGAGAGCAGGTGGGGATTCGATCTTCCAGGAAATTGGGCACTATCTACAGGGAAGCCAAGCTACCCACTGGGAATGCCTAGGAGATAAGGGGAGGTACACCCTCCATTAGGTCTAAGGACTGTCGTTTGGGAAGGTGCAGGAGCATTAGAATCCTTGTCACGCCCTTCTCTGGGGGCTATGATAATGTGGGCGGACATTTAGTGGGTCTCTGTGTCACAGGTTCTCCAAGACATCCACAGGTGGTCGATAAGGAAGTCACAGCAGTCACAGCAGTCACGTGCAACATCTCCAAGAAAAGGATTTAAGCCAGGACTCTGGGGGGCTATGAGGCCACACTCACTTAGAGTGTAGGCCCACTTCCTGTCTGTGGGGGGTGAACTCTTCTTAAATAAATCTTTTCTTCTCTCACCTCTGTGTGTTGCAATTCTTTGCAATCTACTCGGATCTCTGGGTTGTCAGTGCGCACCTCCGGGCTGCCAGCCCCAGCAGTGCTGTGCGCCTCCCTGTGCCTCTCCACCCTCACCCCGTCCCTGCCGTACCCTAACAGGCAGTTGTATTAGTTACCTGTTGCTGTGTCACAAATTATTCCTCAACTTAGTAGCATAAAAAATAAACATTTATGATACATACACTGTCCTTCATCTAAACCACACCCTGCCATGACATGCGCTTCACCTCCGGCTGTTCTCTGGAGTCACAATTACAGTCACTGTGTCACAATTACAGTCACTGTGTGGACTTGCTTACTGACCTTCAAAAATATGGGCCCTTGTATTTTCATGCAACTTTGTATGAGGTGATTTCTTCCCGACAGCCATCAAATTCTTCCTGTGATAGCCAGCAGAGACGATCCAAAGAGTTTACTAAAGAGGAAGTCAATAACTTTTAAAAAAATAGTGAGGAGGGTAAGAGCAGATCACACAACAGCGACAGAAGTGAGAGGCACACAGACTCAGAGTACAGAGATGAGGGCCAACAAGGGAAACCCTGTTGTTCCTGTTGAGGGGAGCAAGTGTGAAAGCTGCTCTGTTTTCACGAGGAAGTTTCCCACTTCACGAGGAAGTTTCCCACCCTCTTCACAAGGCAGAAGCCCTGGCTATGGGAACTGCAGCAGTGGTGAGCCTACAACATGGCCCCCAATCATCCCCACCTGGTGTTCACACCCTTGTAGAATCCTCTCCCTCAGAGCATAGGCTTAGTGTGTATGACCAATGGAATAGGGCAGATGTGACGGCGTGTCTCTTCTGAGATTAGGTTTTTGTGACCTCTCTCTCTCTCTCTCTCTCTCTCTCTCTCTCTTCAACTACTCACTTTCGAGGCCCTTGTATCATAAGCAGCCCTAAGGACAGGCCCTTGAAGCAAGAAACTGCAGCATTCGGCCCACAACATGATGAGCTTGGAAGTGGGTCCCCTGGCCCTAGGCAGGTCTTCAGTCCCTGGCTCTGGCTGACAGCCCAACCTCACAAGAGCCCATGAGCCAGAACTGACCAGCTAAGCCACTCCTGATTTCTGA